>NW_010524825.1:4278-15025 GCF_000687285.1 Phaethon lepturus | reverse complement strand
TGTGCCTCCCATGCCCACCGCCGGTGCCACGTGAACATCGTGGTCCAACAGCCTATTTGCTGCCACGGTCGTGAGCTCTTCCGCTGGCTTTGATTACTTCAAGTGAATCAGCCAGCAGCAGCTTTGCTTTTAAAGCCCTCTTGACAGCGCTTTCTCCCCTGGTGGAAGCATCAAAGGAAATTCCCCTTGACGAGGTTGCTGGCTGTGGAAAATCAGCCGGGAGCGTGCCGAGCGGAGGGCTCCGGTGGACCTCACTTCGCAGGACTAATCCTGTGGCCCCGTGGTGGAGGAAGGTCCTTGGGACCACGGCTGAGCGGTCCAGGTTGCTGTGCCTCAGGAGCCCCGAAAGAGGATTAGGTTGGCACGCTGAACAAAAGGAGGGCGAGTGGAAAGCTCAATCAGTTTGGGATTGTTCTTCTCAGCCGCAGACAAAAAGGTGAAAAGAGACTGAAAGCAGGTCAGACTTCAGGAGAGGTGGCGGACGGGGTTGTAGCACCCTCCCGCCCATGCCCAGTCCGGCCCGGCTGCGCTGACGGGTGAGGCTGGGCACGTGTTCCTGCCCGCCAGCGTTGGCCGGAGGGCTCGCTGTGTGAACGGCGGGCGAGAGGGGGCCTGGGGCCGGGCAGGGCCCTTTTTTTGGCCGTCCCTCGCTGCGCTGCAGGCAGCACGGGCTGCACGCTCCCCACCCCGCCCTTTGTCTTGGGGTGAATGGGGAAGCCCGGGGCAAAGCCGTTTCACCTCCTGCACTTTGGAAGGCTCAAGGGAGCGCTGAGCACCTTCAGGAAATGTGCTGAAGGGAAAAAACAGGGAGAGTGAGACTGTGGTTAGGTAGATTATAGGAAGATGGGGCCTCGTATTTGCTTTTTGGATCTATTTTCTCTGTCAAGGGGCATGGGCGGTTTCTGTGTTGATTCTAGTCCCTTTATCACACGTTTGTTTAGGCTAATATTTACCATGCATTTCTACCCCAGTCCCAGCCATTCTCCCCAGAAGCGCCTTTGAGGTCTCCCTGCTGAGAAGGCGCTCTCAGGGGATGCAGTAAGGGCTTACCCACACACTGGGGGTCCACCTTGCCTCGGTTACTCGGGAGATTTTGCTGTTCCTGGAATGCTGACCTTTCCCACTCTCCAGGTTGCACTGAGTTTTAGGTTGTGTTTTAGGGTTTGTGTTTTTATTTGCCATGTGTTTCATTGAACAGTCATTCTCTAGCACAGATTTGTAATGCCTGGGAGGAGATTTCCTCAGTCTCCTGTCTCCTTCATGTCCTTTAAAAAAGTTGATTGATTATAATTGATAAAACTAAGCTCATTATGCATTCTCAAGTTGGTGTCCCCGACTGATCACATGACTTCTAACTCCTCCTTCTCCTTCCTCAAGTCCTGCATTACGCTTCTGTAGTGTGTGACAGCAGACATCAGGAAAGAGAGGAATGAAGAGAGAAAAAAGAAAAACTGTAGAAATCCAAACCCCAACCCATTCCCCATGCTTTCAGAAACCAAGCAGTGGCCATTTGCCAGATAAAAGCCATGTGTTGCAACTCTTCCCCGAGATGCCTGTAAAGGTGATTTGGAAAAACACCCTGAGCTAAGACTCAATCAAAATCTCTCTTGACTATTTCAGATTTTGCGTCGAAGAAAAGGTCTTGATTCCTACATGTCAACAAAATCCATTTCTGA
The DNA here is from genome assembly GCF_000687285.1 of Phaethon lepturus. Lineage (NCBI taxonomy): Eukaryota > Metazoa > Chordata > Aves > Phaethontiformes > Phaethontidae > Phaethon > Phaethon lepturus. The sequence continues at coordinate 13,349 of NW_010524825.1, read as the reverse complement.
GCTCTTCAATGTCCAAGGAGGTTGAAGTCCAGCCTTGCAGTTTTGCGCTTGCCGTTCGACAGGCAAGGAAACAGCCATGAATAGCTCACCCCCATTTCACTCAGCGGTCCCTCCAGGGCAGGGACCCGTCTTGGCAAGCTCTCATCCATGTGGGCACTGCTCTTTCCTTCCTGCAACCTGCCCTCTCCGCTTTCCTGGCGCAGGGTGGTCACCTCCCAGTGCCGCAGGGCTCAGCGATCCTCCAGTGTTTTCCTTTGTCCTTGTTAGCTCAGTCTGAAGAAATGAGACGCTATACCATTGTTTTGGGAGCCAAATGTTCGAGGTGCAACACAGACCCAGCAAAGTGGCAAAAGGATACACCAATGAAGCTGAGAAGATGCAAGGTTTATCACCACTGGATATGGGAGCCTTGCCACCTGGGGTGGGTGGTTGGCTTCTAAATCACTTCCAAAAATCAGATAGGAGAGACCTTTTTCTTGGGTAAAACCTTCTGATAAGAACAAGGTAAGCAAACAGCCTTTTCTGTATCCAGCAGAGGGGAAGAAGACGGCATGGGTTTACCCCTGAGCCAGATGATACGCCGGTTTGATTTTACTGACATTTGCTCTTCCTTCCCACATTTTGCAGGAGTGAGATGGCAGGGACTGGAGCTGTAGGGTATTAAAGGACTTGGCAAAGTTATCATAGATTGTGACATATTTATCAGGAGCTTGAGCTTCTCTGAAAACCCTGACTGCTCCAACCGTATCTGTTACTTGATTAAAAATACTCATAATAATTCACACCCTTCCGCAGCTTTTGCACGCAGCGAAGTGCTGAGCTGTTCTGTGGGAGCTCTCCTTGACCGATATATTTCGCAGTGCTGGATGTGATAGATAATTACAATTGTTACATCAAATACTCGTTTCATTTTTGATAAGCTGGGCAGAGTTGTACCGTGCTGCCACGAAGATGTTACAAAGTCCAAACCAGCTAATTTGCTACCTCTGGTCGTAACAGGCTGCGCGCCAGCAGTTAATTTGAGAGTGCAAATTGTACAGTATTTGGAACAGTCCCTGAGCCAGATGGTTCTGCCCCATACTCACTGGGGCAACGGTGCTTAAAGGCTTGCAATAGCGTAACCTAAACAGGGACGCACGTACCATTGCAGGCTCACCCCAGCCTCGGGGGGACGAGTGGATTGGGTTTCTTACTGTGCTTCCCACACTTGGTGGGTGAAGGGAGGCTGCCACCACAGAGCAGAGCGAACCAAACGGCCGTCGCATGGCTGCTCCCTAAGGAGAAGGAGATGACAGCCCGCACCAGCCAGGCCGAGCAGAAGTCGTTGCCTCCTGACGCTGGCCACGAGTACTTCAGGTATTTCTGATCTGACACCACACTTCCCTGCTGATGTTTCTCTCCAGCCAAGGCTTCACAGGGGTGGTGAGGGAGGGTCTGGGCACCCTTTCTGAGGGGGGCACACAAATATGCCAACACCCTCAGTGCCTCTGTTGCCCACTTGTGGGGTGGGCGGGGGTTGATGGTGCAGCGTGTAAGTGGGCTGCAGGAGCATGGCGGGAGCAAGCGCCAGGATGTGGGGAGGAGAAAGCGGCTCCAAGCACCTGAAGGAGATGGGAAGGACCAGGAGGAATTTAGCTGCAGGAGCCAGAGGAGCGTGTGAGCAAAAGGGCTTAGCTCTGGAGGCTACACAGCACCTGGTGGAAGGGAAAGGGCCATGGAGGTGGCCCAGGAGGGAAAAACACTCACCTCTTCTCTGCTTAGTGTCTTTTTTTGGACTGGGTCCAAACCTGAGCACTTTGCAGCTCAGACCCACCCACACAGTGTTAGCTAAGCTTGTGTAAAGTAAGAAACAAAAATCCACAGCGCTGAAAATCAGACGGCTTACACAGATGGCTAAATATAGCGGCGAGTGTCTAACTTCAGGGCACCTTGTTGAGGACCTCATGCCTCTCACGCCGACGGCAGCATTCTCTCTGCTCACGCTCTCCCGCAAAGGACAAGTTGGCCTGGCTTGCACAGCGTACCTCAGATTTTTTGGGAGCATGAGAGGCCACCGTAAGGAACATGGGAAGGGCAAGAACAGGAGGAGATGTATATTGGGTGAGGGAGACTTGTGCTGACGTCCCAGGCTGACACCCTGTTCCCAGCTGACCGGCCGGCACTGGAAAGTGCGCGGTCACCCTTTCCGAGTGCCCTCAGGCGAGCGGGGGGCTGCAGCTGGCTTCCTGAGGTGGGGTGGCAGGCATCCAGCGCTCCTGGGGGGGCTGGACTTGACGCCCAGGCAGCCCCAGCCCCGGCTCCCGGCTCTGTTGCTCCCCGGGGGGAGACACGTCCCACCTCTGCTCCCTGCTCTCAGAAAGGGGGAATTTATGATCCTGACCTTCTTCCTGCTGCCAGATCAGTTGATGAAAAAGTACTATCTAGGAATTGATTAGGGACCGGTCCAAATCACGACTATAAATCTAAATGCCCCCAATCAGGAGTTGCAATATAAAGCTGGATTTTTACATCGACCCTATCTATAATAGGCCAAATCTGGATTCTCAGCCTCCTCCAGAACAGCTTAACTAAACTTTTCAAAGTCTGACTCCTAAATACTTTAATAGCAGTGAGCAAATTAGTGATCTCCAGCACTTCTGGAGTTAATCAAGAATAAACTGGCATTTTCAAATAGATTCAGCAGGTCTGGCCATAAATTGTTTGTATGTCTGTATGATAAAAAGCAAATATAAATTTAAAAAAAATTAACCTTGTATGGTGTATAAAGAGAATACATAATATTCTTCAGCATAAATACATCTCAAATCAAACCCGTTGTGTATACACAGAATAAGTAATGGGTTTGCTTGAGACACTTACCTCAAGCTGAGGCCAAACTGGCAATCTTTTTATGACTGATGTAGGTCTTTGCAATACCAGCTTTCTCCACGCTTGTGTATATATTATTTTGCAGGCTGAGTACAGACAGTCCTCTAGTACATATAGGTGTGCAAAGGATATATAACACCGCTCTAATATAAGCTCTGGAGTCAGCTGTGGAAGCTGCATCTCTGTAGCCTGAAAGGACAGAGCCTGTAGGCAGAAAGCAGAGTATCAAATGAAGAGGCATATATGCCAACTGGAAGAAGTGGAAAGAGATAGGCTGGAGCTCAGATCACCTTTATCTGATGACTTAAGACAGGAGAGAGAGCAGCAAGAACCACACCGACCTGATGACTCGCAAGCGCTCCAGCTCATGTCACAGGAAGAAGAAAGATGCAGTGGCTGCCGGAGGCACAGATAAAGCCAAGTCCCTGCCCCGTGTTTGCCTGCGCAGCGACACCGTGCCCCCGGCATGGCACAGCCCTGAACCGTGCACTTCAGGCTGGCACCTCCATGGGCTGGGCAGCGGGCTCCGGGGCGTACTGCACTGATAGGCTGATCAGGTGTGCTGGTGGTAGATGCTCTGTCCCTGGAAACATCCAAGGTCAGGTTGGACGGGGCTCTGAGCAACCTGATCTGGTTGAAGATGTCCCTGCTCACTGCAGGGGGGTTGGACAAGACGGCCCTTAGAGGCCCCTTCCACCCCAAACCATTCTGTGATTCTGTGACTCTATGATTCTGTGATCCTATGATTCTGTGATCCAGCCCAAGGCACAAAGAGAAAGATGCTGTCCCGGAACACACAGCAGCAATCACCCGTGTCATCGTTTGCCTTCACAGTGAGATGGTTCATTCTGCAATGGGGAGGGCTCTGCCTGGGCCAGGGGTTGCGGGGAGCAGCAGTGGAGCTGGCATGAAGAGGCAGAGCTTGCGCTCACGCGCGTGCACATGCCCATGCCTGGGCACACACACACACACACACTTTTGCTCATGCTGTTTCCTGGCCTGATATATCTCACATCTGCAGGTCGAGAGTTCAAGCCAGATAATCCGACTGTTATGATTGTGTTTGAATTGGTGCAGGGTTCAGTGGCCGTGTCCACATGACAGGGCTCTGGTATCGGGACCAACGAGCGCCCAACTGTATGTCTGGATGAGAAGTGGTGGCACACCATCCCTCTGCATGTCTTGCTTGAAGAAAAACGTGGGCAGCTGGGAGGGAAGGGGCAGAAATCAGATCCAGCAACCCTTCCTGTCAGGACGCTCAGAGGTCTGGGACTGCCGGTCACACTGCAGCACCCACCTGCCCACGTGGGGACAGGGCCATAGAGGGTGTGTGAGTTTTGTAAGGGCATCACTCACCAGGAATGTCCATGGCAAACCCTCCTGAAACATGGAGGAAGTCGGTTTCTTAGTCCTCTTGCTTGAGGTCTGCTGATGCTTTAATGTCAGCAAAATCCACCTCACCTCCATACTAATACCCTGTAAATGTAACTGCAATTCACAGGAAACCAGTGCGTGCCAGAACAGCCACGCCGTGCGCAGGAGACCTACTACAAGAATAATATTTATTCCCAGGTTCCAGTCACAGGCCAGAGAGCAGGTTTATGAAAGGTTAATACCCCCTTATATGGCTGCTGTCAGTTCTCACTTCTTCTAGCAGCTATGTTTTTGTCTTTCTTCCTCCACCACCTCCTTTCCTTCCATCTGAGAAGTGCAGCTACAGAAACATGGGAAGGAAGGAGTGAGGAAATGATGCCAGTGTCCCCAGCTGATCCAAGCAGTGAACGTGCGGTAACACCAGTGGCACTAGAAGTGCCCAGGACTCCTCTCACCGAGCCGCAGCAGCTGATGGTTTGGCCAGGTTTTCTTCTCTATCTAGTCCCAGCAGTGGCAGTCCTCATCTGAAGTCCAAGCGGATGCTCCAGCTCCAGTTTTCTCCTCTGATCCAGCAGTTCTGTGCTCCTTCAGTAACATAAATTGTTCTTCCCAAGTTTCGAGGGATGTTCCATGTGGAGCCCCTCCAGCCACCGACCTGCTCACGCGGCATGGAGCCATCCTAGCCGTTTCACAGCCAGTTCCTCAGGACCACACTTGTCTATGTGTGGGGCTATGGGTCGAGGGAATAAACATTTCTACAAACTTCTTCCCTTAACCCTTACTTTCCTCAGCTGTCTCTCTTGTGTGACATTAATAGAATTTGACATTGTGGCATAACCCGTTAGTCATCCTGCCAGACTCGTAATTTGGTCAAATGACAAACTTTCAATCATTTGAACAAATGACTGTTTCACTAGGGCCTTTGATCAAATGATTAAAATGAAAAGGCGTTTGGCCACATGACTGCAGATGTGATCATGGCTCTGGACAGGTGCCGGAACAGATTTTTATAAAACAATCAGACTGGAGTGTAATTCGTCATGCACTGGAGCTTCAATACGAGCAGGTCCTGCCCACTGCTGACGTTGCGGAGGAACACGGGCGTCCCTGCCTTCGCTCTCCGGGCGACGCCTCTCATGTCCAGGGTGGCCAGATCTGACCCCAAAGGCACAGGAGCACCTCCTGACCCCTTTGGCCACGGGAGATGGGCTGGGGAAAGGGTGGTCAGCGGTGAGGAGGAGTGATGCAGGTGGGCTGGCCAGGGCATGGTGCCCCTGCGAGTGGTCTCCTGGCCACCCCACATGGCCTCTCTTCAAAACACCAGTTTGCTCCGGGAAATGCCCTGCATTCCCAGCTTGAGCGCTAGGAAGGGATTTTCTTCCTGGCTTGCCTTTGTTTTTAACAGGCGTGAAGCTCTCCGTAACGCCGTGCCTTTGGTGCCGGTGAAGCAGTAGCAGGGGAGCCTGGCAGGACTGCTGCTGCTGCTGCTGCTTACGTGGGACAGGTCAGCCCAGGACAAGTTTTGCCATGCTGTAATGGGTGAGGGCATGCAAACTCCCTGCCACCGTGCCTTCACCTTTGCCGTCACCTTTTCCTTCACATATGACTGCATTGGGGGTGCCTGGAGGGGAGGGCATCACAGCAGCCCAAAGCAAGGGCTGGGGTCCTGCTGCTCTGCATGGGGAGCAAGTGTGGAGGGAGCTGAAATGTTGTTCTCCCTCTCACGTGCAACAGAAAGGCTCTGGGGAAACTGGTATTCAGAGGTGTGTCTGGGGATTGACCCCTCTCCCAGAGATCCTGCTGGGCACGTTACCCATTCCCAGTCTGTCCCATTTATTTATGACACTTTCCAGGCAGAGGGGTGACCACATTCTCTCTTCAGTGGAGCTGACAGGATATGACTGGAAGGAAAGACAACATTTATGGTGAAGAGTTGCCTGCAGTCACAGAGAGGTCAACACGATGCTTACCAAAAATAAGGTTCAGTTCATTGAATTAATGAAGTTCAAGCAGGGAGCACAGAATATACAAGTGAAGAGAGGAATAAAGCTTCTAAGGAACAACTACTGTGATGTGTTTAGACAGTATTCCCAAATCACGATACTTGATGCTTTTGCCAAAAGGTAAGAAAAAAAAAAAGAAAACAAGAAAGCAGACAAAAAAGACCATTTCCTGATCAGCCTCGTTGCCCAACCACTGGCTTTTTTCAAGTTCTCCTGCACATTCACAAGAAATGTGACCGTTGTATGCTGTTGCTGGGGGTAGGCCTGCCTCCTCAGAGGGATGTGAAAATATGATTGCTGGATGAAAGCAAGAAGATAGCAGCTCAGCCAGCAGCAGCCCTGGGGGTGTTTCCTGTGCCTACCACACTTGGAAGACCTAGCAAAGCCACATCTTCCCTCCTACAGCTTCTGGAGGCTGTTTCCAGCGTTCCCTTTTAACATAAGAACACAAAAAATGCCCTGCTTGGTCAGATGAGCAGTCCTTCATGCCCAGTGTTCTGTCTTAAGAGAAGCAATTTAAGGATAGCACATGAGCCCAGCCACTCTCTGTCACCCTGTTCCCTTCATGCATCCCCTGACACCCACCCTGGTAGGTGTGTTAAGGATGCTGAAGGGGCACATCCCTGCCTGTTCTTTCCCTTTAATAACTGTTCATGGACCCATCACCCATGACCATGTCTAATCCTTCCTATAGCTTTTTGCAAGAAAAAGAGAGGAGAGACCTCATCCTCAAGACCCTTTATTTCATATTATGTCCAGTAAGTATTTTTTCAAAACAGCCATTCAAAACATGCAGGCAGGGGGGTACAAGGTCAGCGAGTGCTCCAGGCTGTGGACCACCCCGTGTCTGCACCACACAACCACACAACAGGATCCCTGTCTTGATCAGGAGCTCTCAGGAACGTGGAGACACAAAGACAACAACCTTCATCTCTGCCTCTGTGTGTACCTGTGTCTGCATCTTTTGGAAAGCCTTCCCCCGCCACCCCCCGAGTCCTGCCTCTGCAGAATTACACGACAAGAGGCTTTTAACTAAATGCTTGGAAGTTTCTATTTGGCCAGGGGACTGTGAGATTTTCATTTAGGTAAACGAGTGAAACTTTCAGTCACTTGACTGACAGAGTGTTTGGGGAGAAGGAGAGCCTTATCTGCTGGAATGATTTGATGAATTTACCATCAGAATAACTAAGACGTAGATCTGCACTTATGGGAACTCCTTTCTGCCTAATAAATAATGCTTGCTCACTTGCCCCACCAGGGCATAGGGAAGACTCATTAATTCCACATACCTGGAAGTCAGAAGATGCTATGCAAATACTAGCTGTTCTTATCTTGTAAAGCAAAAGGCTGTGTTTGGGTTTGAAGTTTTTATTTTGGCAAAGGCACAACCAGTAGTTTGTTCTGCGGTAAGGCTATTCACACAGCTACGCGAGGCGAGTATAAATCATATGGACTACACGCGGTACAGCAGAAATCTACTCTATGCAAAATTAATGTTGGGCTGGCCCAGCAGAAGCAATGCACATAGCAAAGGTGAAGTGCACAGTCTTAGGGGGAAGCTGCGTGTCTGCCCACCTGGTAAATTTATGTCTTTCACCTCTAGAACTTCAATTCATGCACAGTGTGAGGTTGTAAGTGAAATGAATTTATTGGTGTCAGTTCATTCCCTAATGGGTAACAGTTCATGTCACAAAATCAGCACAGATAATTTGTCATGATTGGAAGTCTCTTCTAAAGAGAGGCTCCAGCGTGCAGGGGTATGGAGGAATTAGTTGCTGGCCCCTGGGAGAGACAGCAGAGCTCGGCAGAGAAGCCCACGCTCCAGCAGAGGAAACAGAGGTAATAACTAACCCTCCCTCCCACCTCCTCGCCCCCTTGTGAACTGCGTCAGAGAAAGTTCCTGTGCTGCAAGTTCAACACTAATGAAAAACAGGCCTCTCTCAGATTATATCTCATCTTAGGATGGGAATGAGATGCAACGGTTATGTTAGATCAACACTAAAGTCAGTGGGAAAACAACACTAGCAGAGCAAAACAGAGGCAATGGACCATATTTGCAGCTGTGCCAAGAAAGAAACATCACCTAATGACCCCTAAGGGTTTACTGAAGGGGAGATCCCACTGACTTCTCCAGTGGGTCTTGACACTGTTCCAGGATTCTCTGTCATCCAGCTTAGCCTTGGGAAGCTGGCCTTTCATCAGCCTCCCTTTCCATCCCTTGGGGAAAAGCAGCTAGGAGATAGAATCATAGAATCAAGGAATCATAGAATGGTTTGGGTTGGAAGGCACCTTTAAAGGCCATCTAGTCCAACCCCCCTGCAGTGAGCAGGGACATCTTCAACCAGATCAGGTTGCTCAGAGCCCCGTCCAACCTGACCTGGAATGTTGCCAGGGATGGGGCATCTACCACCTCTCTGGGCAACCTGTGCCAGGGTTTCACCACCCTCATTGGGAAAAATTTCTTCCTTAGATCTAGTCTAAATCTACCTTCTTTTAGTTTATAGCTACATCTTTTACTCCAGTCCTTTCTTCTGCTTGACCGGGGGCAGAGAAGCATCACAGGAGGCCAAAAAGCCCTGTAAGACATCTTACAAAGGCAAACAAGCCTCAAACAAATTTGATTCCAGAAGAGAAGGAAAAATGTGTAATGATAGGAATTTGTGTCTCTCCCGCAGGGCTGAAGTAGGAAGTCCTGAGTGGGCTGGCCATCCCCTTGCTATCTCCAGCACACTCCCGGGGCTCAGTGGCCGGCCAGGTAGCCCACCAGCCGGGAAGCCCTGGGAAGGCCCACTACCAGGGAGCCAGAAAATGGGGGCTTGGGGGCCT
>NW_010524825.1:0-4264 GCF_000687285.1 Phaethon lepturus | reverse complement strand
CCCTGCCTGCCATCTCCCTGCCAGCCTGCCGGGTGGGCTGCTGGGGAGGGAGGCAGGCCAGTTTTCAAAAATTTCTTGATAGGAAGGGTGTCATCCCACATCTGCCTGGTTTCTGGGAAGATCTCATAAAAATTGTCACGCTTCCAGTGCGTATCGATGGCGGTGTATTAGCTTTTGCTCGGCCGGGCAAGCATGCCAGAAAACTTCTGACCAGCTGTGCTGTGCACGCTGAGTGCTAGAAGCGATCCGCTTTAGCCTAGTCCATCTTTGCAACGAGCAGCCAGAGAAACCTGGGGAGCAAACCCACCCCCGCCGAGAGCAACGCTCCCACTGCGTTCAGCGCCGACTTCTTCGGACATGGGCAGCGCGGCCCTGGTGCGCACGGGAAGCCGGTCACGGCGCCAGAAGGCTGCACTCCAGGCCGAGGTGTGCAGGGAAGCGAGGTGGCCTGTGGGCCTTTACTTTATGCCTGCTCTTCTAGATAGGCCCTGGGCTTGACTGTCGACCTGGGTTCATTTCCAAGCCCTCCCCTATCAATCAGACATGCAGACATACTGCTCCAGTAATGAATCAAGCTGGCTTTTTCTTGGCCTCAATCAATCAAGCCTGTGTACCACACAAACTTCCATCTAGGTTGGAAATAACAGGTAAAAACAGCCCCGAGCACAGCCTATGAAGAGTAACTCGCCATTGCAGCAGTTCTTCAGAGGGCAGAAATCTTTCGGTGTGCACAGGTGTGCCAGAGACGCTGGTCAACAATTAGAGATGGCAAAGAAAAAGATCCAAACTCAAATATTTTCTATTAAAAATGTGTGAAGAGAGACGTAATACTATTGGCATAGAAAATTCAGAAGGCATTAAAAGCTCAAACTCTGGGAAATTCCACCCATTTACAGAAAAGCAGGAATCCCTGTGCTCTGCTTTTAAGCCTGCTTGCGGAAAAAAAACCTGTCAGAGTTACCTGAGGCACCTTCAAGCCAATAGCTGGGAATGGGGTGCACAGCCAATCTGCATAACTATAAGTTTCTGCCAAGGTGTCATAAAGATATTGGGAAAAAGAGCCGTGCAGGCAGAGCGGCGGCGTTCGTTGGTTCTGGAACGTGTCAAGGCGATGAGCCATCATGTAACCTGACAAAGACTGATCTACAAGATACAGCAGAAAATCCTTATTAGGCACCAGCCTGCTTATCAAGCAACTCAACAAGCTCTCCTGAATCACTTACTTATATGAAAACTTAACAAAAAACGTATCTTTGTGAACGTCGCTTTTCTCTCTCAGCTGTGCTGAGCTGACCATTCAGGATTAAAAAAAAAAAGCAAGCTGCACCGGATGCATGCTTCAGACCCAACCAAACCCATGTTTATCAGCTCCTTCCAGATGTTCCTGCAGCTGTATCGCTTTACCATCACTGCGATTTGATGTGGCACCAAAGCAAATTAAGAGCCGTTTTTGCAGACCTCACCGACGCTCTGTGCTGTGTGTAGTCCAGCTCACTTCTCAGCCTATTTTTTACACACTAGTGTCCTCGATTACTTTTCCAAATGAAAGGGAGTCATGCTACTTTAATTAAACATTTAATTGAAGGGAGAAAAAAAAAGGAGGGGGGGGAGGGAGCTGATGTTTGCCAACAAGGAAAGGATAACGGTGAGAGATTGCTTCTTCTGAACGAAACCTCACAACGCTGCTTGCTGCGGCAAGAGGCACCCTGGGCTGGGGCTCATGTATCAAAGTGCAGCTCAGCTCCTATTCAATTAATGTGTCTATTTTGACGAGAAGGTTTCGTAGAGCATTGTTGAAAATGGTTTCTAATTTTCCCTTCAGTTTTTGGCTGGCTTAATTAAACTTACACCCACCAAACCCTTGTGTCTCCCCAAAGGCAGACTGGTTATTGACCTAAGGGATCTTTTTTAATAATTTCTATGTTTCCCTGGCCACCTTCAGTGAATTAACTAATCCAGCTTTTTTAAAATTTTATTTTATTGAGGTTGATGCAACACTGAGGTATTTCTGCTCCCTCCCCCTCAAAAAGCTGGCAGAAATGTGTATCATCTTTCCCTTTCCACGGGAGCCTGAGAACTTAATCAGCTGCAGCTCTCCAGGCTGGGGCTTCCCCAAATGAAGCAGTCATGCAAGCCAGCGCCTCCACAGCAGAACCGGGACGCCTGGGCACTCCTCGCCCCTTGCCCAGGGGTAGGATTACCTTGAGAACAAAATCACTTGCACGTATAAAAGTTCATGGGAGAAGGTCCTTATGATCTTAGGGCACAAACTTGTTTTGTGAGTGAACTGACGCAGTGAACTTTGCTGTCAGCTGGGGTCTCAAGAGCGAGCAAAGCCCTGTGGATTCGCCAGTGTCTGTGGTGGATGGAGTCACACAGTGGCCTCTTCCTCACTGGGGAATTAGTAAAGTCTCCTTTCTGTTGCCTGGTCTAAAAAGACTTGGGGGTCATCTTATAGTTGGGACATCTCTCTCTCTTAAATTCAGTGGAAATCTGCTAATGGGCTCATTAAGTTATGGGAAGGTCGAATGAACAAACACAGGATTGTAGAAACCTCCTCTCCTTTGGAAAGCAGGCTAAAAATGAGGTTGAAGCCTGGGTTATGTGTCCGGCTGAATAAAGGTTCATGCCACCCCCATGTTATTTACCTGTGGGCCTGACTGTATAAAACACAGCATCCATACTTCATCTGATGTTGTCACTGCAAGCAGTAAGTACCTTTGAAATTTAGGCTCTGTCTGCTTGTTAAAGGATGAGAGTACTCAGAAATGTCAAAATACAGAAGAAGGCTTACACAAAGAGCACATCCTGCGGCATACAAGCATTGCTGCCGCACAGTCATTCTTGTTGTCAGTAATAAAGCAGGGGGCAAGGATGGGTAAGCTGGGCCACTCTAACAGGAGTGACTCATGGTGGAAAGAATAGCAAGCCTGAGATCAGAAAACTGAGAGTAAGTCTCATGAGCAGAGTTGCCTACCTCGTTCTCTTTTCCAAATGATCTGAAAAAGCAGCAGGATATAAAGTGTTACTTGGGATGCAGCTGACTAAAAATTCAAGAAGAAAACATTCTTGTCTGACCACAAAAAGACTATGTAGGCTTACTCTCGTCTAGGGCACAAAAACGGTCCCCTCCAGACCTGAAACCTTGCTGTCACACGCTCTGTAGCGGAAAAGCGGTGGAAGTGCATCAACTGCTGGATTTCCCACCCCCAGCAGGCAGGATAGCTACTCACAGCAGGGAGCTAAACATGGTTTCTGCTCAGCATCGTGACTGTGCTATAGGTTAGATGCAGATTAACTCAGCGACCTGCCATCCGCTCTCATCCATACCTAAGAATATAAGCAAAGGGAAGCTGATGATTAGGGAGAAGAACAGGTGAAGTTCAGCTCAAAGCTCAACGTCACCGAAAAAAACACAAATATCAAAACCAGCACGTGTCTGTGTTCTCCGTCCGTAAGCCTGTGCTTGAGCCCTCAAGGGCTGGGTCATTCTGCTGAGGGTTCAAGTGAGAGCGATAAAGGAGGGGTCCAGCCTAGATCAAGGTTCCTGGCATCGGGACTCTTATGCTCTGTTCTTGGTTCTGTCACCAGCCAGCTGAGGGACAAGCCACACCACTCCTTCTTGCCGGACTTCATTTCAGTCACTTCAGATACTAAAATATCCTCACCACTCAGGGATCTTCTCAGTGTTGTGGGTGTTTGCCCTGAGTGCTTGGGGATTTACAAATGCAAGATGCAGCAGAGCTGCAAAGTGAATTAGGAACAAGCATCAATCAAACTCTCCAGCAAAACCACTCCTGAGCTGTTTGTAGGAAGAGAAAGAGAGGGATTGGAGACCAACTTGGTTTTCTCCAGATGGGAATAAACTTAATTTCTAGGGCAGTTTCTAATAAAATAAAGACAATTCTCTTTGGCTTATAGCACCTTACTAATCACTGTAGCTTAATACAGCATCATTCATGCTTTTATTCTGTACTCCTTTTTTAACTTAGGAAAAGCAAGTCTATTCAAGCAACCCTTAGTATGGAAACCCATGATATTTGTTGTTGTGTTTTCAGGTAACTAAAATCATATTGGCTTAGGAGTTTACTCTTTGCATGCACTTTACCCATACCTGAGGAACACCAAAACCCAAAGGCGGGGAAAGCATGATGAAGCAAAATTTCCCTGCATGATGTAAGGCAAAGGGGCTGTCTAGCCCACTGCTTTCCATATGAATGTATTTTATCCAGGCACTGCTGTATTATTATTATTATTATTATTA
>NW_010524824.1:0-2748 GCF_000687285.1 Phaethon lepturus | reverse complement strand
ATTTTCTCTGTGTGTAAAAAGGCACTATGGGGCTCATTTCAGTACTGAATGGAATATAGGAAAAGCAGCAGAAGGAATGCAAATATTCTGCTTTTATCTGTCATTTCTCTTTGGTTGTTGCATTTTCTGTGAGCATAACCGTGCACCTCTGAACCACATCTGTTTTTTTCCATACGCAGCCCTGCCTCCTTTCAGCACACACGCCGCTCTGTCACACCTCAATAGGCAAGGGATGAATGACGCCGTTGCCCAGCTACCGAGCTTCTTATTTTACAGCTCCTTTCTCCAAGCAGCTCTTCTAGGGCAAAGTAGACTATGGAAGAGGAATAGTATACAAAACTAGCAGTACTGTCAGCTCCTTTCCTTCACACGCTCTCCCTTTCCACTCCAACCAACACCACCCCCCCACCCACCAACCTTGCATACAAATACTAGCCTCTGCTTGTAGAAAGCAACTATCAGAAAGAAGCAGTAGTTTCAGCTTTTTAAGATGAAATTAGATTTCTCACCTTGACACTTGCAGAATGCTGTTTGAAAAAACTGTAATTATCCAAAGATCTAGAAACTGCACAAAAGTTAAAGCTCATCCATGCACGGAATTTGCATTTTAAATGGCTGGGGAAAAAAACCAAAAGCCTTCTTTCATACCTACACAGGCCAGTGGAAGAAATTATTTCACTTATCACTTGCCACCAAAGCAGTTTGTGTCAACATTTCTTAATTCACTTCTGCAAGATAAGCTTGAACAACTTACTGTGAAAGAAACCTCCGTCATTAGCCTAAAGGTGTCCACTTACAGAGCTGCACCAGTCTAAGTAGCTCAGCATGCCATCACACCTTTAATTAAAAAGGTGCAGCTTCACACATTGGCAAGACCACAGGTTCTTCCCCATATTGGCAAGCCCCAAAGACCCAAAAATCTGCAGCGTGGAGAACACAAGGCCTTTGACTCCCATGGGACACTTGCAGGGTTTCCTTCTGGGGGCTGTTTTCGGGAGTAGAGCCTATGAACTCATTTTGTAAAATCAACCGGGTAAGCTGTATGTTATTTTTTTGAAAGTCTCGTATTGTACCCTTGTTTGCTTCGACCCTGATAAGAACAGGAGCTGGGCCAGGTCCTAGATGAACTGAATGATCAGAATTGTTTAATTTCCTACAAAAGGTTACTTGCACTCTGCATGTTCTCACATATGAAAACTAACAGCAGAAAGCAAATCTGCAAACGGGTGAAATGACCAAAATTTAGGCTTTGCTTTTGCAGTTGCTGCAGGTGTTTATTTTCCAGAATAAACCTTTGGCTTCTTTTAATAAAGCTCTTAGCTGTATCTCTTTCCTACAGACGAGGTTGTCTCTGTTTTTCCCGGGGCTGTTGACCGGAGAGAAGGATCTGCTGCCTTCCTGCTGCGGTGGAATGTTTGGGAGCTTACTGAAGGGAGAACAGATGGAGAAGTCTCAAAGTCAGGAGCTGAAGCAGACTGCTCTATTCTCAGTTTTTCATTCACCTGATATTTGAAAACCCAGACAAAATCATTATATACACCACATGTCCCCCAAAAAGCCCAACCAGAAGCTAAAAGGTACTCCCCGAAGGGCTGAGCAATGGCAGAGTGTGCTAAGGGAACAGAGGCCTCACAGGAGGATGAATGCACTGGCGTACCAAAAGCATGAACTCTCTTCAAGGTACTTATACAAACATTTTTCCTCCTACTTTCTTGTCTTTATATTTTTGTACAGACTCTGCATTACCACTTGCTGCATGTATTATGACCTGGTGAAAACTTCACGACCTATACATTGAGGTATTTTGAAGAAATCACTGATGCCTGCTCCCTGTACCCTATTGGTCCCTGAGATGTTATTATTTATTTCATAGTCACATTAAGAAAGATTCACATTCCAGAGAACCAGTCTTACAAAGAAACATACACAGGCAAGCTTGATTGCAACAGAGCGCTGCACAGACACACCTATAGGTATAACATTTATAGGACATACTTAAGCCTTCCCTAAATAAGAAACGGCAGAGTATGGATAGAATGGTGCATTATATGGTCAAGAGATTGTTACCATTAGCTTTCCTCTTGTTGCAGATTTCATTTGCTTAGTTTGTCCAGGAAATCATCACCACAAAACAGTGAAACTGAAAGGGTATATATTGAGAATTGCCCTGAAGAAAGGCAGTTGTCTAAGTGTGTGTGTGTGTATATATATGTATGCCTACACGAGGGTGCATATATATACATATTTACATGTACGTGTGTGTGTGTGTATATATCAGAAAGATATTTTGGCCTAGGGCGGTATAGATGAAAGAGCAGCTACTACTGGAGGAAAAGAACAAAACTGGTGGAGATGAAAATCGAAACAGTAAATTATCATTGGAGCATGGCAGCCAGGACATCAGACTAGGACAGATATGGACACGGTCTTGAACGTAAAGACAAGATTTTAATTTGCAACATGAAAAATATGCTTTTGAAGATAGTAGTGAACACATTTTAAGCAGCATACTTTTAAACCCTAACCGTGTAAAGACTGGAGAAGTTTGGGCTTTTTTGGTGCCAGCTGATGGGATGAATCGTAGAGCAGGGGTGAGATTGGGTATGGGGAAAATGAAAGCAGAACTATTTTAAGCTGCCTATAAAATATTTTCCATGGATGTAAGTAACTTAAACGGCAACCTGCAGTCAGCAGAACTGCCGGCCTGTAATTTTGGTCAGTGCTAACCCGACGTCTCCTTCACGTCCG
>NW_010524823.1:641-9021 GCF_000687285.1 Phaethon lepturus | reverse complement strand
CGCACCCTTCCAGGGGGAAGCCGGCTGGGTTTGTCCCCGCGGGCTCCTGCCGTACCTCTGATTTCGAGTGCGAAGGCTTGCCCTCTGGCTTCGCTGAGCTGCAGCCCCGTATCCTTGTGCTCTTTGCGAGACCTCTGGTTTTGGCTACGGTGGGAGACAGGGCCCCGGGGCAGAGGAACCCGCCGCTGCCACCTCAAGTCTTTATATATGCCGGCGCTCAAAAGTGTACCTGCTTTTTACAGGCCATTTGGGAAATATAACTTGCCATCTTCAGGTGCCCGCTACTTGGCCACATGGACGATAATCTGCAGATATTTTGGTCTTCCTTTGAAACGAAGTTAGCAGAGATACTGGGACCACTACCGGGTAAACATCAACATGTAATCTGTAATAAATTAGCAGTAACTTTTATAGAAGAGACAAAAATGGCATCCCCCACAGTCTTTGCAATCACATGAAACACATGGTTACTGTACAGATAGGTCTGATATTTGGTTAGGCTTGATACATGTTTTTAGAACCCAAATCAGTGCGCATTTAATAGCAGCTATGACTTCTGGTAGCTGTTAGTCGCTTACGGGAAAGACTTTGATGGTGTTACCCTAGTTCTCGGGGGGACGCGTGCTTACATCCACACCTTCCCACACCCATCGCCCTTGGTCCTACGCGGTGGTTTCGCAAGGTGCCGCGTCGAATGAATAAGCCGCGAGTGCGGCGCCAGGTCGTGCTCAGGGTTTGGCTACCGGCGGGCAGCAGCGTAGGGACGAGCGCCGACCTCCAGCTGCTGTCACGAAAGAGGGGTTTCGGCCGCCTAAAGAATCACCACCAGAGATCGTGAGGGCCTCTTTCCCCAAGGAGCCTTTGTCAGTACCGTGAATCTTAAATAGTAGCACGGTCAGGCAAGCTCAGTCCATGATGAGGATCCAGGCAATTCTGGGTGTTCACCTTGGCTCTGACGGCTCCATCTGAATTTTGAAAATGCACACGGCTGCCTCGTGCATTGCAGTTCTCGTCTGCAAAAAGGAAGTGGCACTGTCTTACCTTGCCCGTTCCAAAGGGGATGGTAGAATAATGTTTTTCCTCTTTGCTCTGTTGCTAGGATTTGTGCATGTCATTTTAATTACTGTATTTAGTTGAAGTAGGGACTTTCCTCTCTATGATCAGGCCTTCTATTATTTAAAAAAAAAAAGTTTATTTTCTTGTCTTAAATTTTGTTTAAAAATGCCATTCAGATTTGTTAACAGTTGATTGCTTATCTTGAAAAACAAGCTTCAAAAAGACATCCAAAGCAAATGTTTTGTGCAACACTTTAGACTGCAGATACAAAGTGAGTGACCTGTAGCCTTTAATTAATAGGCACAATTCACTACTTATTGAATTGCAAATTTAATTGGTAGTTTTGTAAGAATTCCAGAAATAACTGAAGATTTAAATTCCTACAAAAATATGTTACCAAGTTGTCCTGCCTCAAATCTGCAGGAAGAATGCTTTTGTTTATATAGACTTTAGAGTGATTCATCCACATATTTCTAAATACAGCTGATCTGCGTTTTTGCTAAAGGAAAAGGTTCTCTTCAGACCTTGATAAAGGCTAGACCACGTCTATCTCCATGCAGATGTACAGGAGGCAAATTACAGTCTGCTGAAGCAAGTAGAGAAGAACAGCTGAAGCTGTCCATTTCAGGTGGAGCGTGAACTTGCCTCCACAAATAGATATTGGGGTGGCCATGCAACAATGAAGGATGGCCTTGTTCTAAGAGGGTTTCGTACCGTATTAGAGGGACTATACCTTAATGTACAGTTCAGCCAGCCAAATTGAAAAGTCAGAAGCAAACCTTATTTGGGTTGTGCTGAATACGAACTTCTTTGATCTGTTTTCCAACCTGAAAAACCTCTGAAAGGGTTTTGTGGAAAATTCATCAGTATTGGAGCAACATATTCCTGCCTGGACCACTGCTAGCAGGAACCAAGGAAACAAAAGAGCTGGCTTGCAGACTTGTGGAGATGGGCTTGATAGCAATGCTAGTGCCATCTCCCTTTTATCCAGGCATCTGATAACTGGGGCACATGTAGGCTAGACCTTCTTCCCTGCATCATGGGATTTGAACTT
Source organism: Phaethon lepturus (assembly GCF_000687285.1). Lineage (NCBI taxonomy): Eukaryota > Metazoa > Chordata > Aves > Phaethontiformes > Phaethontidae > Phaethon > Phaethon lepturus. Next base: position 6,911 of record NW_010524823.1, on the reverse strand, counting down.
ATGTCCTCTGCCAGAGGTATCATGGAGCCTCTACACCATGCTGCTTGGGAAATGAGTTCCCTAGTTAACAAAGCTCAACAGTCTCACAGTCCTTTTAAGTCATTAATACCTCACTAATGAGGGCCTCAGCATCAACTGCTCTGATCTGCTGATCTGCTCCTCCTGTGCTGCTTTGCTTGCTGACGTCTGCAGTCTCGCATACATACCTTGCTCTTTGGACTGGCCTACCCTTTATTCTGACTTTTCCCCCTGGGTACATCTGCTCCCATTCTGCTTGTCTTCCCTTGCTTTTGTCACCCCACCAAAACAAGGGAATGACAACCCATGAACAGAAGCTTGTGAAATCACAACAGAAATTGCTCAGACTGGGATTATTCAACATAAAAAGTACTTCACCCCCATGCATTCAAACTCATCTAAAAGGTCTTTGATTGTTCTTTTTTCAGCTACCTCTTCTGGAAAATACTGTACCAGCATTTGTGGTTTTTGGTTATTCCTTGTCCTGTCTTTGAAGAACTGCCTGCTCTTCTCATCGTTTGGATACTGCTCCTCTCTTTCCACCTGCACATTGCACTGCATTAGCACAGGAAAGACATGGACCTGCTGGAGCGGGTCCAGAGGAGGCCACAAAAATGATCAGAGGGATGGAGCACCTCTCCTGTGAGGACAGGCTGAGAGAGTTGGGTTGTTCAGCCTGGAGAAGAGAAGGCTCCAGGGAGACCTTACTGCAGCCTGCCAGTACTTAAAGGGGGCTTCTAAGAAAGATGGGGACAGACTTTTTAGCAGGGCCTGTAGCGATAGGACAAGGGGTGACGGTTTTAAACTAAAAGAGGGCAGATTTCAAAAAGATCTAAGGAAGAAATTTTTCACAATGAGGGTGGTAAAACACTGGCCCAGGTTGCCCAGAGAGGTGGTAGCTGCCCCATCCCTGGAACCATTCAAGGTCAGGTTGGACGGGGCTCTGAGCAACCTGATCTAGTTGGAGGTGTCCCTGCTCATTGCAGGGGGGCTGGACTAGATGGCCTTTAAAGGTCCCTTCCAACCCAAACTCTTCTGTGATTCTGTGATTCACTCCGGTGCTGTGTAGCAGAGCTGCCTATTTGCTGTGGTGAGGTGGAGCGGGACAGTTTACAACAAAGTACGGTGAGGTTGCGGTGAGAGTACAGATCCCTTAAGACATACTGAGCATGTGCCAGGGAAGCCTGAAACAGTGTTTTGCTCTTGTAGCTGCCCTGTGAGGGTGCTGCAGCTCCCCAGGCCCAGTGCCACAGTGCAAGGTTCAGTGCAAAGGGGCATGGATGCTTTCAGGATTGGTAACTGAAACAAATTTGAAACCAGGATATACCTAGCTGGATCTAGAATTTAGCAGTAGCTGCACAGGCAGCAATTTGCGCAGGGATACAAGCAAGCAAGCAGTTTACATTTCATATTTCTTATGAAAAAGGCTAAAAGTCCAAATCAACTAAATAAGCTCCCTAAGGCATTTCCTGTTATTTATAAAAGTCCTAAGATCTCAGGTTGCAAAGTTAAGCACCTGATTTAGGAAGTGCCAGTCATGAGATTTTCTGGCCAACCTCAATGCCTCTGAATTATGATTCAGTTCTGCAAGTATTCTGGGCCCCGTCTCATTTACAGTGCATGAAAGACTGCAAAGCAAAGTATAGAACAAAAAAGTTCTATATTTTACTTATATGTACAAAAGAATAGGATTTGTTTTTGTAAATTAGGTATTAATCTGACTGAATAAATCTGACTGATTGAATAAAAAGCATGTGATGGTATCCTACAGAGGTAATAGCGTCTTAGATGTTGCCTGCAGTTTATTACGATGTTTTTTTTTCCTGCTGAAGAGAGGGTTTATTGCCCATCCTGACCTCGTAGCTTTTCTTTGTGTTGCACGGAGGATCCAGATCACCCAACACATACTAATCACATGCAAAAACATTTTTGCTGAATTGGGGCCCTAGCAAATGATGCCTACCACAGTATCTTTTCTTTAAAAAATAACTTCTGATGATGATTTTGGTTCGGAGAGGTTTCCGTTTCACATTAAGTAAAAGACATCTATAAACTTTGGTTCATCTCTTTCCATACACCGTTGCTGAAGTTAACTTTTAGTATCTTTTCACAGCCCCTTTTGCATTTCATTCAAGCGGCGCATTTTGAAGGCAAAGCCTACCACCCTAAGGACTCCCTTGGCAGCTGCAGCGAGCAGCTCTCACAGAACAGAGGTGCCCAGCACTACGCTGGGAAAACGCGCTTTTGCCCACCGACTGATGGAGTGTAAAAAGCGATGTGGCAGGCCTCAAGCTGCGAACCAGTGGAAGCAGGCATACTTACCAATAATCGTTTAGATACCCAATTAGGATCGCTACCAAATAGGTGAAGAGCCTCGTCAGAGTGTCCTGTCTGGTAGAAAGCAAAATAGATCAAATGCCGGGATCAGCAGGTGGTTGAAATGTATCACGTTGTTCCCGTGAAACGGCCTCTTACAGGTGTCTATTCGATGTTTTGTCGTGAATAATAATATTAAAGGTTTTAGTACCGTTCCTCGCTATCTCTTCTGATTTAATGGAATTTTATTAAACTCGGGTCAGCAAGGTCGGGTAGCAGAGAGGAATTTGAACCTTGCGCGTGCCCGTGCCAGACGCTGCAGCCAGACAGAGCTGGTTTGCACCACTAGCTGCAGAAAGGTGTTTTATTTTTCCAGAACAGAAGTGGTAGTCATGGCAGTAGCAATACCGTCAAGCCAAAGATGACACTGTCTCGGTTTTTCTGCCTCTGATAGAGCCTAAAGAGGCTGGAGAAGAGTGCGGGAATAGAGCCTACACGTATGGTACTTCTACTTAGTATTTTCCTAGCCTCCAGTTTTCTGAATCATATGAGGTTCCTGTACATTTAAGAAAACCCTTAACCTGTGCATTTGCTGTAGCTGCCCGTTGGTTCATGTGAAATTTTAGCATCCACAGCACCTGCATCCTGTGGGAACAGATCCACGGCATGATGAAACACATCCATTAGTTTGCTCAGAACTTGTATCCTATGAGGTTCATTTAATGCCTTATAGCTATTATATTGGAAGAGAAAGCAACCTCTCCATGTCATGCCGTGGTTTCATAGACATCTGTCATATTTACTTTGAGACGTCTCTTTTCCAGACTGAAGAGTCCCAGCTGACTATCATTTGCAGATGTACTGTTGGCTGCAGAAACTGGCATCCTCATCTTTGCAAACCCACTAAGACTTGGTTGTCCCTAGGTTGCAGGAGAGATCTCTTGCTTTGATTCACAAAACACTGTATTTAGCAGTGGGGTTGGTAGGTCTCTGCACCTCTCAGTCATCTTTGTCAGAGTTCTTGGATCCAGGCCCATTGCTGGAAGCAAAGGATAAAACCATATACACTTAATTTTTAATAGTTTGCTTAAGCGGGCATAAATTACTCAGAGCTGGAATTTGTCCAGCGCGACAGACTTTGACAGAGCTCATCTCACAAAAAAAACCCCCTTACCATAGGATTTTTTACTGGTCTTGAGGACTCAAAAACCTGCAACTTCGGTATCCCACCTACCAGCATAGTGCTTCCTAGGAGCAAGCTGAGACACTGGATCAGACCTGGTGAATCACCCAACACCCAGGAACATCCTGAGGACTCCTAACCTACATGGCGACTGCATTTGACCCTGCGTGGTTTGTGCAAGATGAAATCCTGATTTCGCATGGCTAGAGCAGATCAGTAACATTCTTCGTTAGTTTACTGGCGCCTCCGCGAATTTGGAATCGTGCCCAGCTCTATCGAGTCCCCAGAACTATTTGTTCAAACTGGCAGAGGTTTTGTCTTTTTTAAGCATTAATCACTAAATTGTGCAAAGTAAAGAGTGGGAGACAGAGGGAGAACAGCATATAGCCACAGACATAATAAATAGTTTACCAAGGATATTGAAGTCACATGTACAATTCGCTAGTTATTTATCTTTAGTACACAGCAGCTAAGAGCGGACTAAAGTACATTTGCTGACAAGATTTGTGTGCCATCAGGAAAACATTTTATAGAGCTACCACAATATTCCAGATATTAGACTAAGAATAATAATGAGAGCACTAACATAGTACCTGAAGAACTTCTCTCGGTCAGAGAAGGTTTTTGCATGCGTGGATGGAAAAGATAACAAATTAGCCTCATCAGGAAAAATTTGAAAGCCAATTAAAATATTTTTCCTTTGCAAAGAGTGTGATTTGGCAGTTAATTTTGTAAATGTTCTTTAACTCAAACAAAAATGTTTTCCATTTAAAAAAACATTTGCTCTTTGGTTGCGTAAGACAAGCCTGAGACAACCATTTTATTGCTGAAGTTGTTTAAATTTTTCTTGTGACTAATTGGGCTTTGATTAAAGTACAATAAAACATTAAGTGTCTGTAGGCTGAGTCCAATGATTACTTTTCCTTGTTCTCACAAGATATATGGCTTTTGAGCCTATATGACCCAATATTTCAGGGTTCTTTAGTCTAAGGAACTACTGGTACTGTAAGTACTTGCAGCAGTACTTACAATCTGTGGTTACTTGCAGTGTGTAGCAATTTGTGGTTACTTGCAGAAGAAAACCATCACATAAAGTACCATAATGCTGTGCTATCTTTACAAAAAAATACCATTATTTGATTAGCTTGTAGAAACAGCAAATCTTTACTCTTGGGATAGGAGCTGAGAACTCCATGTCTCTAAGACTGTGAGGTATTTGCAATGTCTCTTGCTTTAAGCGTCTGCCATAAGATGCTGTGACTGAGCCCCCGACTTAATGTTGATGGCAATCGATATTCTGTTTGCAGTTACTGTAAGCTGAAGGGTGTGTATTCTGGTTTCCTACCATTTTCTATCATTGAGCATAAAGAAAAATGGATATAAATATAATCAACATACTTTGTATGTTAATACAAATAAATACTTATTTCTTCCACCCGTCCCTTGCCCTCACTGACATAAAACTGAAGTGCCCCAATGGAGGAGCTGGCCACAGGGTCAGTACAGAGTTTGGGATAATGCTTGTGCTTTCTCTTGTGTTGTTTATACCTTTTTTTAACACTGGTTTATTTTTCTGACTTTCTCATGGGTCTGCTGTTGTGCCAGTAGGAAGACTGTACACGACCCATTGAAATGCAGTTGTCACCACCTCTGCCCACTGTTGCTATCCATCTGCACTCAGTTTTCAGATGTGCTGCTGTCCTAAAAACTCAGCCATGCAGAAAAAAATCTGTGTCCCAAAACCTGCAGCTGTGAAAGTGTGAATTTATCCCCTAGCACTGAAAGGACAAATTAAAAATTTACATGCACAATCAGAAATTTTCTTCCTTCTTTCTCTGTTTCTTTACCAGAAAAAAAAAAAAGTGAGTACAAAATACACACTGAAAGGCCTACTACACTACTGAAGTCATACTCTGAACAACAGCACAGAAAATATGGCGTGATATAGTTTCATGTCTATGTAACAGAAGCTTTTATGGAATTTTGTTGAGTTTACAAGACATATTTGTCCACCTGCCAGCTCTGCAGGCTTCTGATCTTCTTGAAATCCAAGCTGCGTTCTCCTTGACTTCTTCATTGTCACCATAACTTTTCACCAGCCAAATCGTGTCTTGCGTTGTATTTATGCAAGCACACGTTCTTCAGATTCTGTTTCTAGTTAATCTTTTTCATTCGCTGTCTTCCAGAGGCTGTCTGGAGAGACAGGATTATGGCCTTGGATTTGGAGCGTATTGATACATGATGCAGAACAGAAAACAGTTAATTCATGATGCAGAACAGTAAAACATATTGATACATGATGCAGAGCAGAGTCTTACTCATTCTTCCGTAATGGATGTGGCTTTGCAATACTTAGAAGGGGTAGAAATAAGAATAAATCTCTACTTCAGAAAGAAGAAAAGTATTATGACTCATAATATCAGCAGAAATGTATTAATTTTACAGATCTACTTTCCAGAACAGCAACTGACTCTTGTTATGTGCTAGAGTTGGCATCATGTATAATTTAGAGAGGTGGTCCATAGGATGGGCAGCATAGGACTCAAGAGGGTTCAAGTCTCTCCTTTGCTGTAATTTCACTTAAACAGGTCACTTAAACTCTTTGTGATTCACTTCTCTGTGTCTCAGAAATGTTACAAAAACAAACACAAGCAATATTTGGGGTAAACACATCTTGAATGGATTGCAATAACTAGGCTTGCTAATCTTGATATATGCCTATATAATGCCAAATAATCTTCATTCTGTTGAGT
>NW_010524823.1:0-596 GCF_000687285.1 Phaethon lepturus | reverse complement strand
TTTTTCAGCGGGACCTGTCAAAAGCATGATGATGATCATGCACAAATTGCGAAATTCCTTCATACAGTGTTTTGAAGCTGTATCCTGAAAGTGTTTTCTTCCAGCCAGCAGGTTAGTCTAATGTGGGCATTGTGATTTTTCTTAAGCTGCAGGATGTCACTTCTCAAAGCCCACAGATTATTTTGGGGCCATGTGTGCAGCAAGTTACCCTTGGTGGTTAATTTAAAAGCAAGGGACATTACGTGGCATCTTAAGTGGTGTGTTTCCTGAAAACTTGGGCTTTTGGAAAAGCCTCCGGGGTGATCAGTTTGTGTTTTTCAGTGTTGGTGGATGTTGCATGATTATTTCAGAGAACCACAGAATCACAGAATCGTTAAGGTTGAAAAAGACCTTTAAGATCATCAGGTCCAAGCGTCAATCCAACACCACCATGCCCACTAAACCATGTCCCAAAGTCCCACGTCTACACGTTTTTTGAACACCTCCATGGTTGGTGACTCCACCACTTCGCCTGGGCAGCCTGTTCCAATGCCTGACCACTCTTTCAGTAAAGACATTTGTCCTCACATCCAGTCTAAACTTCCCCTGGCACAACT
>NW_010524822.1:0-7511 GCF_000687285.1 Phaethon lepturus | reverse complement strand
TGCTGGGTCCTGCACTTGGGTCACAACAACAATAGGCAACACTACAGGCCTGGGGAGGAGCAGCTGGAGAGCTGCCCAGCAGAAGAGGCCCTGGGGGTGTCGGTCAACAGCCGGCTGAATATGAGCCAACAGTGTGCCCAGGTGGCCAAGAAGGCCAACAAGCATCCTGGCCTCTATCAGAACTAGTGTGGCCAGCAGGAGCAGGGCTGTGATGGTGCCCCTGTACTCGGCACTGGTGAGGCCACACCTCGAATCCTGTGTTCAGTTTTGGGCCCCTCACTACAAGAAGGATGCTGAGGTGCTGGAGCGTGTCCAGAGAAGGGCAATGAAGCTGATGAGGGGTCTGGAGAACAAGTCTTATGAAGAGTGTCTGAGGGAACTGGGGTTGTTTCAGTCTGGAGGAGGCTGAGGGGAGACCTTTTTGCTCTCTACAGCTACCTGAAATGGGGTTGTGGTGAGGTGGGTGTTGGTCTCTTCTCCCAAGCAACTAGCGATAAGATGAGAGGAAATGTCCTCAAGTTGTGCCAGGGGAGGTTTACATTTGATATTAGGAAAAAAATATCTTTACTGAAAGAGTGGTCAAGCATTGGAACAGGCTGCCCAGGGAGGTGTTGGAGTTACCATCACTGGAGGTGTTCAAAAAACATGTAGACGTGGCACTTCAGGACATGGTTTAGTGGGCATGGTGGTGTTGGGGTGACGGTTGGACTTGATGATCTTAAAGGTCTTTTCCAACCTTAATGAGAGTATGATTCTTTGATCATTCTTGCTACTTTTCTGACTTCCTTTGGCCTGAGGACCCCTGTGACCAGTGGCTGCTCCCTGCCCTGTAGAAGGTCACACGTATGCCCCAAACTCTGCAGGTGACCTCAGTCCCCAAGGATAAATTGTGAGCAGGTAATCCATCCATGCAAGCAAGGAGTGGGAAATGTTAGAGCTCTAAGCCTTTGCTAAACATGCTGTGTCATGAGATCAGTCATGTAAAAACACTTTGTAGTTGTCTGGTGGCATACAGTGCAAGCAGACAGAACAGCTGAGAGCCAGCTCACATGCAGCTGCTCCTCTGGAATGGTGTCGCTGGAGAAATGAAGGGGACCCTCTATACTCGGGAGCCCTTCTTGCCTCCACCAGAGCATGCAGGTCAAAGCCCTCTTGGAGTGGGTAACGGCCGTGCCCTTCATAGTGGAACCAGGTCTCGGCAGGCAGTGTCCAACCACAGATAGTGCCAGTTAGCTTCTCTTACCAAATGTACCAGGACCTGTTCAGATAAATGCACAGGTCACCTCGGCGGGAAAGCCTGTGCCAGAAGGATCCTTCACAGAGCACTCTGCAGCTTTGGACATGCGTCCTTCCCCTGCAGCACCTACGTGCATCCACCTGCACAGGGTATAGCAGTTTGTAGCAATCATCCCGTTTGCTGTCCCTTTTCCCCATGCCCATGCCTTTTGTCCATGCTGTAGACCGAGCACCTCACCCCACATTTCCCTCCGACCTTCTGTTCAACAGCCAGCACCCCAAGGGCCTCCCTGCAGGCTGCCAAGCTGGCAGCCCTTTCCCCTGTGCCCTGTAACTGCACAGCTGAGAGCTGCACCCTGGGCGCAGAGCAGCGCTCCTCCAAGTCCAGAATGGCATGCCCAGGTAATGGAAAGCCGTGGAGGGCCAAGCACATGCTGAACTAGAAATGAGGGCCAGCTCTGAATCTCCATCTGAACCTTAAGGTCCTCATAGGCTCTACTGAGATGCCAGTCTGGGCTCCTGCCTCCCTCGGGCAGGCTCCTCAAGACCCCACTGGCACAGACTGACAATTGGGCTGAGCTCATCTGGTGTTCCAGTGCTGCCCAAAGGGGCAATGCACCCTTGCTGCCCCAGTCACACCATCCAGCCTTCTCCCTTGTGCCTGCAGTGACACTCAGTTGGCTCACCAAGGAACTGGGGCATGGGCTCATCCTCATGGAAGCCATTCATATCTATATGGCATTCAGCCATTGCAAAACATCGGCCGTCTTGTGAAAGGCAGCAATAACACAAATGGCAGTTGCATTTGTCCAAAGAGGCTAATTCTGAGGGAAATCTGTAGGGCTGTAAATGGCCTTTCGCACCTGATAAGGGTGAAATCTTTCCATGCCCAGCAACAGCAGCAAGTAGGAAAGGAAAGTAATTCACTGTGGTCCTACTGGAAGGTGGGCTGGCACAGGGGAGAAGCAGCGTGTGGTACACCAGTGCATTGGCTGCAGAGGAGACTGAGGTCCTCCTGTATGTGGTTCCCTAGAGAAAGGCAGGAAATTTGCTGCTTAATGACAGAAATAAAGGTTGTTTACCCAAGCATATCCTTTTCACTTGGAAGTGATGAGCAGCTTACAAGGCTGAGGCACCTATAATTGCAGAAGTGGATACAAAATTAAGACATTCCATTGCATGGCAACAAAAGTGAAGTAGCTTAGCCCAGACTGTAAAAGCCAATTGTTGTAAGTCCTAGTGCAGCCCCAGAAGGGTTAAATCCTTTCCCTCAGCAGAAAGCAGCCTGCCTAAAACTGGCAGCTGCAGATGGTTCCTCTGCTCAGGCAGAGCAAGCAGTTGGACTGGCCAGGTGGACTAAAACCATCATTCGGCAGAAGATCCAAGGAACAGGCAGGGGTTGTTTTCCAGTTTTTCCTGGAGCAGGTGGGCTCAGGAACAGATGCTGATCTGTGGCAGCAGGAGTTTTAGCAGTGTGCCTGTGCTATAAAAGAAGCATTTGCACAAAATGTAACATTAGAAATACACATAGCCCTCCTTGTTCATTGGTGTTACACATCGTGATAAGGGGAACTGCTGCAGGGTCATCTGCCTTTCCTCTCTCAGGAGTGCTGTTTTTGTGGCTTCTCTGTGTGTGTCTGTACGCCCATGCATATGTGCTACTTCAGAGGGAGACGACGGCTTGAGTGGAGCAGCTGGTGCCTTCGCTTGTGGGGTGATGTAGGAGAAGGATTCAGCTTACTGTTTGCTCTCTTGGTTTTGGTGGTAGAGACTGTTGGTTTCTGATTTTGAATAGTCTTGCAAGTTACTAAATACTTTTGGGGGATATCGTCTGTGCCCCAGTTTACTTACCAAGACCAGAGTTTTCTTTAAAGTCAGGTTCAAACTACTTCATATGTAAAACCAAGGACCAATGTGAAAATTGCCCCAGGATGTGCAAAGCAGTGTTTTGTTTAAAAACATGCTTAAACCTAACTAATAAACCACCACCAAAGAAAGTAGTTAGCTCCTCCAAGTAGGGCTTTACAACTCTAAGAGAGACAGTGAGCAACGTGGTAACTGTCGGGCAGAAGGCAGCCAGAGGTTAGACTGATGCAGCACGTTCCCCTGTGCCGAGGCTTGCTTGGCAAACACTATGTAGGAGAGGGACAAAGCAGCCGAAGGCAGCAGGGTCATTCCATCGGGAGAGGACTGTTTGTATTAAAAGAGGTAGCAGTGGGGACTTTGCAGCAACCTTCACTTCCTGCCCAAGAAGCTTCTTCCTTCCCAAGGAAGGGCGACCTTGCTTTGGCTCTGATTGCTCCCTGGACAGCCCCGTTGCACACCAAGGACTCTTCCACCTCTGGCATCCCACCAACAGAGGCTGGATGGACCCCTTCCCTTGCTCTCTCCCACCCACTCGAAAGAGCACAGTGGACCAATGGTGGCAACTACTACCAAGTGCCCATGCAGTGACAGCATAGCATGCATGCCAGTGTGAGGGGCCTTGCTCATAATCACAAGTTTCTGTGTCTGACAGCCACTTCTTAGCTGGCAGAGAGAGATGTTATCACTTCTACTGTCCCCACATCCTCTTTTCAGAGTCCTGTTCTATCTTGGTGCATGGGGGGGGGCGTATTTCCATCCCCGATTGTGAGTGCCTCAGTTGCAGAAATATTGCATACGATGAACCCTGTGCAGGGATATTTGCTGGTTGCTGTTGTAATTACTTCCTGGAAAAAAGTGAGGCTCCATCACTTGGGGAAATACGCTGAGTGAACATATGAAGTTGAGCTAATGAAGCACAGAGCAGACCTCAGTGCAGAAGCAAACAGCCCCGAGCCTTGCAGAAGTGAGTGGGGCTTTCAGGTGTTTGAGGTCCAGAAGCCTCCCGCAGGACAGCCAGGATGCACTGGGGAAGGGGCACTTCCAGAGAAACCAGTGCACTGAGTAGCAAGGTCTCAGCTCAAAGGGGAGGCCTCTGGCTACCTATGGGAATGGTGCTGAAGTGCTTTCACACTGGTTGCTATGCATATTTTTGTTAATTAATATAAGACAGTAGCCTCTGAATTTAAAGTGGCCTGGATTTAAGCATGAGGCTGAGCCTGTCTCCTGCTTGCCTTCCCGACGCCCAGACCTACCAGCCTCTCTGGGTCTGCTGGCTCACAGGGTGACCCATGCTGCTTGATAGAAGACATCTAACAAAAAAACATGGCTGGATCTTGGCAAATGCAAACACTTGCATCTTGCAAGGCCTTGGCCAAGGAGGGGTAAGTTCATGCTTGGCCAAGTTCATGCTTGGAATTACTAGGTAAAGGGCCTCCACCACTGTGCTAGCTATGGGAGTGCATCCTGTGAGAGCATCTTTAATCCAATGTTACCAACAGCTTGTTGGTGGGTACAGGATACGCAGTGACCCTCTGGGAATTCTGGCTCCCCTAGCAGGAAGGAAAGGAGCTCTGCCTTTCCATGGTTGCAAGTGGCGGATCTCGGAAACTGTGTGTGGCTTTTTGGCCATGATACCATGCAGGGGGCTGGCTGAAAGAAGGATGCAGTGAAATGAGCAGGTGGAGACAATTTTGGACCTGACTTGGCTGCCTGCCTTGAAGTAAGTGGGATGAGCTTCAGGTTCAGAAGACAATGGGGTCCAAGGCATCATCATTCAGCTGTGTATCCAGCATCTCTGTGAGGTGGATCATGGATTGTGCTGATTCTATACTTGGAAAACAGAAGGGACACTAAGATAAACCTCTTCTGTCTTGTGGCAGAGAATGGCTTTCTCTTTATAAACCTGGAGCAGATGAGAGAGGCAAGGTGCTCACATGCTGAACTTCACCTTCTTCCCTTGGTCTTCAGCCAAGTCCAACTGAACTCTGGCTTTTCCAGTTCTGTCCCTGCATGTCCATGCAATGTTGTGTATGTCTCTTGGGCAGCTTGATGTTGCTTCCATCTTCCGTGCTCTTCATTTTTGCATTTAGATTCAATCCAGAATTCCTCACTCAGCCAGTCTGGCCTCCTGCTGTACTTGCTCGACTTCTGGCACACTGGAGTGGATTGTTCTTATACTTGTTCTTCTCCATTGGTTAATCAGAAATTCAGGTGGCTGCTTCATATCTACCTTAGCTCACTTCTGCTTCTCCTCCACCCTGAAAAAGCCTCATTCCTTCCACCCTCCTCACAGGTCATATGCTCCAGGCCTCAAACATCTTCATGGCCCTCCTCTGAACTCATTCCAGTTTATCAATGTTTTACTTGCACTGCAAGGCCCGAACCTAGACACAGTACTCCAGATGTGATCTAATGAGTTCTGACTAAAGGGAACAATCACTTCCTTTAACTGACCAGGTGCACTTCTGTTTATACAGCCCAGTATGTACACCACAGCCAGGACACACTGCAGATGTTCAGCCTCCACCAGACCCCCATGTCCTTCTCAGCAGAGCTTTTCAGTCCCAATCTTGGGCTTCTGATTCAGCACCAATCACGTGGTTTCCTTTACCTTATCTCCCTTTTTTCTCCTCCCATGCTCACCTGATGGGGTCTTTGCTCCTAACGGCTCTGGGAAAGTAGTAAGGCAAGAAGGGTAGAGACTTAATGCAGAATTCAAAGGAAGGGGGAAATTCAGCTGAGATGCAAACCATTTGCAAATGCTGGGAATGTGGGAGAAGGCATTTACCGCTGTTGGAATGGGGCAAAAGCTTCTGGAAACTGAAAAACTCAATATTCTAGTAAGGACTTGTGAAGGCAATAATGGGAGGCAAAGGGTCTGAAAGAACCTTTTCTTGGGGGAAGGGCAGTGTTTTGAGGGGGTTCAATGAAGAACAGGAAGGTAAAAGGAGGAGAAACCCAAGGAGGGTTTTGGAACTGTACATCTACGTGTTTGCACATTGAGTGGAAAAGAAGAAGGTGTCATGAGTGGAACATAGCAATAGCAAGCATGCTCTGCTGGGTTGTTTGTGCTAGCAGACCAGGCAGCAGAAAGCATCCTCCTCCTCCTCCGGGCAAGTGTTTATTTGAGGGGCACTGTGCCTGATCATGGTCGCAGAGACAAAGCAGGTAGGATTCCCTTCTTCTGCATACCCAGGGCTGATGTAAGCAGCCACCTTAAGAAAGCTCCAGGCACAACAGCAGTGGCAGGAGAGGAGACACCTCCTTTTTCAGCCTGGGGTATACGGCAGCTCCTCCTGGAGGAAAACCAGAGCTTGTGGATGGGTGGACCCTTAGCTGGCCCATATGATAGTTTTCATTATTAAGGATGACATCACTTGGGTTGATTTTAGAGGTGCAGATAAATGATTTGGCCCTCCTAATTTTTTTTTACTTTCAGGAATGTTAGAGTGAAGCAGATTGGTTGGTTTTTTTTTCCTTTTGTCTGTATAGGACAGTAATCTTCACCCTGCAAATGTCTGTCAATATTCTACCCTCCTGTAGAGAAAAGCATTAGAGCTGGATCCGTTTCATGATCTATGGGATGAATATTCCTCACTGCTTGAATTTGTGCCATGACCTGGGTTACAGAGAGTCCAATGAGACTTTGTGTATTAGTTGGGACAACTGCCCTGGTACAGCAGCAACAAGTTCAGCAAAGACTAGTTCTACAGTGTGTCTAACAGCAAGATGTAAAATTCTGTAATTTGTTTAAACATTCAAGATTTTCAATTTTTCAATTAAACTTGTATTTTCAATTTAGTATTTTCAAGAAATTAAATGGAATTGCCTTTGAAAGCAGAAAACAGTTCACTAGGTTGACAGTATGTTTGGCTCAGTTGTTTCTCAGAGGTAAGGATTTGTCCATGCAAGGAAATCCAATCGCTTTCATTTCAACAAAATCGTTCAACCTGTTTCTTTTGATTTGTCTATCCAACACAGCCAAATCACGGCCAAGCAATACAAAAGTCTTGATTTGTGGGAGAAAAATCTGTAAGAGCTTGGCTTAGCCACAGTGTATGGTCCGACCAATGGCCTTGTATTGCTGGTGATTCCCAAGTTTTGGTGTCTAGACCTCAAGTCCAGCTGCAGGGTAGGTCTAACGTCTGTATTCACATGTGCTTTTTGCATGTTTTTGCAGGTCCATGAACATCTAATTCCTCCTGCACTTGTCTTTTTGTCTTCGCAAATCACCGCTGCTAAGGACTAACAGCCCTTTCCGAGGACGGCACACTCCGAGGGCCCTGGACAGGCTGGCTGCTGGGGCAGGCGCATCGAGGACCCCCTGCCCACGCCAATCCTGGCTTTGGCCTGATCCGACCCATTTGATACTGAACCAGAGGCTCTGTCAGGCCCTTCCTGGGGTGCTG
>NW_010524821.1:123972-130045 GCF_000687285.1 Phaethon lepturus | reverse complement strand
TCCCAGCGGGGCTGGCCTTCGGCAACGGAGGGAAACTCGTCCCTCTGCAGGATTTAGGACATACCTTAGGGCTTTGGATCAGACGAAGGGGCTGCCTCGCCTTTCCCCTCTCTTCTTCCCAGTCCCCTCTCTATTGTGAGCTTTGAGAGCCGCCATAAATAGCCGTACGTATCGTACGTGTATATACGTATCGTATAATGATAACCCAGAGGATGGCGTCAAATCTGTGTTCCTTCCACGTGTAAGCGTTACTGAAGGAGAAGAGGCTGCTACTAAACACCAGGGAAGGGTGATCAGCACTGGCCAAAAAAAGGGCAACGGCCATGGAAATGGAATGAGGCTTAACCAAAGTCCATTGACATAACAAACCAGTTTATGAAAAATCTATATCAGGTTAGGGACACACCCGAGCCACAACCTTAGACTTATCTTAAAAACCTGTGGGGGATCAGCTCAGCATCTCTGAATGTGATTTTCAATAATAAACCTCACTGCTATAGCATGTCTTAGTCTAGGGAAACCAAGGCTAAGTCTTGCAAACTTCAAATCTGGAGCGTCGACCTGTTCTCCAAAGCAGAGACCAGACTGAAGGCTGACTGATGAAAACAGATTTAAAAAAATTACTAAGGACTTCAAATTCAATGGCAGCTCATAAGATAATACATTTTCAAGGGAAAAGAAAAGACTATCTCATACATTTAAAAAACATGTTGTTTTTACATGTTGTGAACATTTTGTGCTGGTGTAAATGCAAGCAGGAAAATTTTGAGTTATCAACAGAAAGTCCCAAAGCTGAATGATAGGGACACTTAGGGAAGTGTCACATGAGATCGATAGGTCATCCTCGTTAGAGAAGTTTAAAATTACTTTTGATGAAATGCAAAAGAGAGTTGCGTAGAGGAAGCTCCTGCATGGCATAGTGATTGGACCAAGAGAGGCGTCCGTGGTTTTGTGAGGACAAAGCCAAAACTTCATGAGATACTTTAGCTGGAGCTTTGTTTAACTGGAACGCAAGACCCACAGACGCTGGCTCTGTGACTTGCCACCGAGAGTCTGGCCTCGTGTTTTCGAGTTTGCTCTAATGCTCTCCATCTCCTCTTGGGATGGATTTTATTGACCTGATGATAGACAGAAATTTCCTTCTTTCCTTCACATGGAGCACCTCTGCGTTTGAAGAAGTTTGTAGTACTGGAGGATTCATGCTGCTGTAGCCCTTCCTCAGCTCTGCACATCGGCAGGTTACAAAGATGCACGCATCCCGCAGTCTAACCGGGAAAATTCCGCCATACACTGTTAATTCGTCCATCCCTCGGCTTCCTTTTGGCTTTCCTCCTGCAGAGCCTCTGGAGGGGGATCCCTTCTTCCCAGCGGCAGGGAGAGCAGGGGAGGAGATGCTCAGGGAGGAGGCCGCTATGACCTCGATTTCCACGGCAGCAGAGCCAGGAAAGTTTCTCTGGTGGGGTCTGAAGCGCCCTTGGTTTGCACAGCGGTGACAAGCTCCGCTAAGTGCACTGGGGAACGTGAGGAGGAGAAATGAAAAGACGTAGCCGTCCCCTTCGAGAGAGGTAACCGGCCCGTGAAGGAATGGCTGGGTGTCTGCTCGGAGGGTCGCGTACCTCAGGCGCGCTCGGCGGCTCACGAGCTGCGCCGGTGCGTCGTCCGCCCCGTAGAGCCGCGCTTGCCCTCCCACCGGCTCCGGCAGGAGCACCAGGGGTAGGAGTTTTTCGAACTTTCACCAAGCACATTTTATGGGAAGATGCGGTGGACATTCCCCCGCCTTGCCAGGCGTACACCTTCACTGGGCTGAGGGGTGGTTTCCCAAAGAATAACGAGTTGAACCTCTCATGTCTTCAGGATGTGGATAAGAGGGGGAAACTGGGGAGATTTAGACCCCCCTCAAACCACTTGACTGTACAGCTCTGGCTCCTTGTGCTCCTGTTTCTAACTGCAGCAGTGCCAGCAACCTTTTGCTCACACGGGTGGGTGTTAAAGTTTTCCTGAGATCCCAGAACCGAAAGACTCTTACCTGTATCTTTGTTTTCCTTCTTGTGCTAACAACAGCAGCTATATTCCTAATAAAAATATTCAGACTACCATGTTACGTCTGTTTCTTAAATTGTGATCATTATGTGACTAATCATAATAATAATATGATATTAGGGGGAAAAATGTTGGAAGATATTCCCTAGAGGGAAATGAATTTCTTTTTATCATCTACAGTAGTTTATTTCACATATTCATGACCCTCCTGGTATTCTTTTTTTTTTATGATGAGCCATAAAAATGACAAAATACATTAGCAAAGTTCTCGGTTTATGCTAAAATGACCATATTCAAAAATAATAACAGAGACTTGTATCAGCAATGCAAAAGATGCATGAAGTAATTGGTGCTTAATTTGTACACAAACTGT
This sequence comes from Phaethon lepturus, assembly GCF_000687285.1. Taxonomy (NCBI): domain Eukaryota; kingdom Metazoa; phylum Chordata; class Aves; order Phaethontiformes; family Phaethontidae; genus Phaethon; species Phaethon lepturus. The sequence continues at coordinate 127,632 of NW_010524821.1, read as the reverse complement.
CAAGGCAGTTTTCCTCACGGCCTGCATCTTCTGAATTCATTAGTCTCTAATTAAGGCCAGTTGGGACCAGCAGTTAGAAGGTTAAAGAGGTTCTGACAGCCCTAATCATTGCTCAGGAAGCTGAAAATGTATGCAAAGTCTCGGCAGATGGGGTGAGATCTGCTTCTGCCAAGTGATAACTGTTATTCCTTTGCACCTCCAAAGCTGTCATCCTAATAGGCACATTTTAAATTTATTAATGCTCTAGTTACAATGCATACACAGTCTCTAATGGTATGTCATTCAGAGTATATAAACTGAGCAATTAACACATATTACCTGGTAATGGTAAAATTATTTGTTGCCTGTTTGATTTTTTTTTAGTTTCCTAGTCCAGCAAGACTAGCCATAAGCAAAGACTTTTCTTTGTTAAAAAGGGGGGATTCTGAGCTGCTTGTTTGTTGGCCATTAATTCTTTGTTTCTACAGACAAAAAGCTCACAAGCCATAACTAACTTTTCTTTGATATCCAGTGCCTCAAAGATTTGGCTTTCAGGGATTATACGTTTTTCAAACTTGAAATTTAAAAATGTGTGTTTTGAATACTTCAAATGTAATTTTAAAAGGAGATTTTATTAATATAAATTTATTTTTTTCAGCCCTTTTTAAAAATCATGTGTGAATTTCTCAGAAAACTGTCGTTGTCGTCCATTGCTTCGGTGAGACACCCATATTTTGTTCCCCTCTGTGGCGGTATCCCTCTCCTTAATCCTATTTGGTTTAAAGCTGCCTAATGAAGAGGAAGGCATGTTTTTAGGTCTCCCTGTCCATGTGAAGGCTTCAGCCACGGGAGGCCTTTAATTGCATGTAGCGCTGGTGCAAGGGCAGGTTGGAAGCGGGGAGCCTACGGCAGAGCCGCCCGCGCAGGGAGCGGAGCGGCCACCGGAGCCTCGGCTGCGGCGGGAGCCGAGGAGTCGCAAACGGTGCTTAATAACGTGACAAGATGTTAATGTAAGCAACAGAACAATTACGTACCTGGAGACTTATAGACAGGCCAGGAACCTGTTCCTCTGTTAGGATTAATTGATTTGGCTCTGTGTAATGAGCGTAGCACGAATAGGGAGGGAGAAGGTAGTGTAGCTCAACTGTGGGCCTGGCTCTACCTGTGTCATGAGCGACTCCAAAAACATCAAAGGATTTCAGATGGCACAACACCGGCAAGAGACACGTTCGCAGACCAACTTTTTGCTGCTGAGATTTCTCCAGGTTGCGTCGCAGACGTGACAGCAAGTCATGGGGGGCGAGACCCCAAGCGCCCCTGCCAGCCAGCAGCCCCAATCTTCTGCTTTCTTGACGCATCAGCAGTCCTGCTCAAGCCAAAGGAGAGTTCTCCCGAGCGAGAGCAAGTGTGGCCAGGCCCTCTGTTAGCCCATGGGACCCCCGTGACGGCTACAAATGGTGCCAACCACTGCTGCCGAGGTGGTCCCCGCTGGGACCCGGGGTAAAATGACACTACTATACTCCCCTGCTCTACAGAAGTACTTTCTTCAGCAGGTCTCATGGCAGCTAAGGACCATTGGTACCCTCTTACATCAGGGGAAGCTCAGGAACAGAATGGAGAAATTACTTGTGCCAGGAGTGAAAAAAGCCCCGGAAAACCTAGAAACCCTCACCTATAGAATATATAAGAGGGGCAAGGAATCAAAGCTGATAAATTATATAGGACAACCTTGACCTAGATGGTTTTCAGAGAATGGGTAAAAACCTGGATCGCCTTGACCTGCATCACTGTTGTACAGGAAAGTGTTACTCTGATGATCTTCCCTTTCTGATGTGGATGTTCAGCAGAGCTCTAATCCCGGCACCTTTCAAGTCTGAGCAGCACATAACCAGCACGGAGTAGGCTTAATCCTACTATCGATACCCCTCGAGCTATGGTAGCTTTGTGCTAGGACCGTGCATTTCCACTGAGATCTGCCTTACCCGAATGATCTGCTTTGCTCTTAGACCATCGCTAAGGGGTGCAGTACCTCCCAGGCTGAGTTCCGGCTTGGAAAACGCACCCTTTCCAGGGCTCTAGGCAAAGACAGACATTTATTTTCTTCAAAAGAAAACACACGTGGAGGCAGAACCAGCTCTCAGGATACCCCTCTGGACCCACAGTTCTATGTGTATTCCCACTACGGGGCTCCCCTGCCTCCCCCAGGCAGGGGGGGCCCCACGAACCCCCATAAGGGAGGGAGGATGGTCCAGAACCAGGGCGTGTTGCTGGAGGGGCCTTACTTGCATCCAGGCACTGCTCTACTAGATTGTCCAAGACACTTTTAATTTTGGGTTATTGTACATAGAAGTAGGCGAGAGCTGCATTTTCTACGCTGCTTCTAACCCTCTAAATGAAAGTATTAAATTAGAGTGGTATAATGTGGCGGGGCTCTGGTTTAGGACCATTTGAGCAGCCAGAAGGCACACCATACCGACATGGAGCTAGAAAACCACTCAGCTGTAGAGACGCAGCTTCCCGTTCCTTCAAGTACCTCTCTCCCAACCAGTCTGGAGCAGAGAAACCAGCGGATATCATGTGCTGCAGATGGATCGGGCATGGATCGCGTACAGCTAGCTGATTCTGGCATGGTCTGATCCCTCTTCTGCTTGCTGGCTACTTACCCAGCCAACAGCCAGACATTTGTGGGGTAAATCATTTCCAGTTGTTTCACAGAAGAAAACTATCCAGCAGTATAAATAATAATTCCTTTCCAGTAGGGGTTTCAGCGTTTGCCTGTGGCTCTGGTGCTCTGCTGCTTCTCTTCAGCCTCCTACCCAGCACATCTACTGGAGGAGGATATGAAATCCCTGCTACAGACCAGTCGTGAACAGAAAAAAGAGGTGCCAACTATTTTCTCTTCATTTTTGTCTCTATCCATACACAGGGCACGAGCGGACAATACTACAAAAGGCAACAGAAAAGTTCGATCAAAAAAGATGAAGGCAAAATTGTTTGTAAAATTGCAAGTGAAAAAGTCGACCGCTTTGTACCGTTTATAATTTGTAAAACCTGAGGGAGCGGACACAGGCCGGTGCTTGGTCAGGAGAGAAATCAGCCCCTGTGAAAATCACTATAAGTTGCCGTGGCTTTTGCTGGCTGTTTTACGCCGAGGAGGCTCTGGGGATAGGAAAAGCTGAGCAGCGAGAAGCTTGCTTTGGCTGAAATTCTGCAATTCATCGCTTTTCCCGCTACCCCTTCCTCTAGGCTGCCCGAGGTGATGCCCCCTTCTCACCACCTGCCCGGAGTCACGCCGCAGCCACCTCCCGCTCGCCGGCACAGAGGTTTCTCTTCTACTTTCCAGCCCCCCGACGCCGGCGCAGGAGGGCAGCAGGAGGAAAAGGGCCATGCAGACGACGACCCCGTGCCGCGCGGAGCCCCAGGCGCCATCGCTGGCCCGTTGGCATCTGGCATAGCGCGGAGAAGTCGGGGCGAGCAGGAAGACAGGCGGGGAGCTGCCGCATAGCTTGGTGGTGTGTCACTGCCTTGCCCTGAGCCGTGGCCTACGGCCCTGGGCGTACCTGCCCGCAGCCTCCCGGGCAGAGGGGGGTTCGGTGTTCGCTGAGGAGCAGCCAACGCTCAAGGCGCGACGGGAAACTGCCCCCCGGCCCAAAAGAGGCACCGGCTTTCACCGCCGGCCAC
>NW_010524821.1:123234-123851 GCF_000687285.1 Phaethon lepturus | reverse complement strand
CGGCGCTGTACGGGAGGAGGGGACGAGCTGAGAGAGCCACAACCCATGGCGTTCAGCGCCGTGGCTGTTTCCGGGGCGGCACTGTGTTCGGGAGGTGTTCCCTTCATGGGCGGCGAGGGGGTCAAATGAGCCCTTTTGGGCCAAACGGTGCTAAACGACGGCGAGCTGGGGGCAAGGCGAGGGTGAACTGATGGCTGCCCTTGTGTGCGGTGCTTGCGGCAAGGTGTGAGGCGAAACACGTGCAAGCCAAACGACCTTAAAAGCGCTGCGACACAACGGGCCGGAGCTACGCTCTCTCTCACTAGGAATTTATTCGGAGCAGGCCGGGAGTAAGAGCGCAAACCAGCATGGGCGGCTTTCTGAGCGGCTGCATCGCTGTGTGAATCTCCTGACGTCTGGCACCTTCCTCCAGGACGGGTAGCTTCTCTGCCTCAAGGCCAACCAGATTTTTCTGCAGCCTTGCACTAACCTTCTACAGCAGGGAGAGCCGGGGAAACTGATGCCATTATAAATATTTTTCTGGAGGGCTGGAGTCTCTTCTGGTCCAGCAAAAAGCTGACAGTCCCCGTGGCTTGCTGAGCCTCACGGCTAATCAGTGGTGGTGGGCCACCCCTTGG
>NW_010524821.1:116641-123206 GCF_000687285.1 Phaethon lepturus | reverse complement strand
TGCAGGTTGAAATCACAAGCCGTGCGATGCTTGAACTGGTGATCGCAGCTTATGTAGTTCGGCTTGGGAAATGATGTAGTTGCGTTTAAGAAATCCCAGGTGCATTGCCAGTTTGTAGTATTCTGTGCGTATCAGAAAAAGCCCAACAGATTAAAAAACATTTGAGAGGGTGTTTGTCCTCCTGCTGTGTTTTTCTCTCTGTGAAAACCTTAAAAAGTGTTTACCTTAATAACTATGATGCTGTATAGTTTGAATTTCCTTACTTGTGTAATTGTTTTCTTGCATTAAATACCCTTTCTTTGGGCTTACCTGGTGATTTTCTTGCAGTGGTAGAAATGCTTTCTAGTTCTGGATTATCACTCACAACTGTCTATTTATTTCAGCTGAGAAAATGGAGGTTCAGAGCAGCTAAGTGAATAACCCAAAGGACTGGCAGCAGCAGAACCAGACAGCACAGACAGCCCCAGCTTCACGCCGTGGTGAACCTCAAGTGGCTCTGGGTGCAGCTCTTCCAAGGTCACACCGGAGCAAGCGGGGCCCAGTCCCCGCCATCCCCTACCCCAAAGAAAACCTCTGCAAAGGCTTTATGGGCAGATTCGTACTCTTGGATATATCACCAGCACAGGGCTCGGCATACAGCCAGGGGGAAGAATCACATTTAATATTTTATTGTTGCGAGGACACTTGTGCCACAAACATGCCAGAAAGCACCCTGCAAAATGCTGCAGCACAGCTGGTGGGGCAACACATGGCTGTCCTTCCAAGAGGACCAACTAATAACGTGTATGGTAATCACCTCTCTCCAAATTGTTTGGTGACGTTGGAAAGCTTGTTTTGGACTGCAGAGTAGCATCCCTGAGCTCCAGAGGACACACCATACAGCTCTGGGGCAAGTGAGGTGGGGTGAGACATATCAGGCGGCGTAAGGTTCACTTTCTGGATTGTCTTGGTGTGCTCTTACAGGCTCCCACACTGTACACTTTCCTGCTGTACTGGTACCTCAGGACTTACCCTTGTGGCAAAATACTCCGTTGCCCATGGGGCCACTGATGTGGATCAGTTTGAAAGAACCTTTTACGGAGCCTGGGCTCAAAACCTGCAGATTTGTAGAGTGAACGCACCAGCAGTCGTAGCTGTCTGTATCCCTCTCTGTGAGCTGTACATTTCTTCTTATGCAGTATAACTATCCACCTAATACAGACCCCTTCTCTTCGGTACCTAAAGGAGACTCTACTGCATTGGTCCTTGTAATAGTTGATCTGTAATAGTATCTCAGTTTCATGTCTTCAAGCTCAAACCCAACCTTAAAACAGTTGAATTTTTTTCAAATCAGAGCTACAGCCTGCTCATATCACCAGGGTTTCGTCAATGCATCTGATGATACTTCTTGCTTGCAAAAAGGTTGGTTTGTAGCTGATCTCCTGAGATGGGCTTTCACAGTGCTACAACACTCTTGCCATGGCTGGGGTTGTCCCTGCACCGGTGCTCCCTGGGCTGCCCTGTACCATGCCTTCTGTCCTACTCTGACAAAGCAGGCAGCCAAAGCTCTCCTCCGGGTTTGTACGCGCACCTCATTCTCACTCCTCACTGCGGAACAAAAAAAGCCCATGGCATCTCCAGTTCCCAGGGACCCCTGGAGGTCTTGCATGTCTTTCACACCAGGCTTTAGATCTGCCACTAGCCAGTTTGGGTAAGAGGAAACCAAACTCTTGTTTTCTAGTTCCACTTTTTCTTGCCAAGCTTGATGATACCAGCAGAGATCCGGCCCCATAAGCTTAAAAGGTGTTTTAAAAGTTTTGGCATAAAAGGAACATCCTGTGATAAATAAGGTAAAACGTAAAGTAGAAAAATGGAGGCATTTGTCAAACTACAGACAGCAGTGAGTCGTTCTGTGGGAGCTCTCCTCAACACTAAGCGTTTCTCCTTGGATACATGCACAGTGATTTTAAGCAGATTGTATCTACAATGCTACAGCCTCTGACATATAGTTATTATAGTTGATGCTGCATGCAGTCAAAGCAAGATGTGACTTGTCTACTATACCATGCAAAGGTGAACAGCTCCATAAGAAAAGAATCAAGCAGCATAATCCATTAGAGTCCATTTACAAACTAACAGATACTTTACAGACATTCAACAGACGTTCAATCAAATCATAATCTCAGAAACCTGCCAACAATAAAACCCGTGAATTAAAATCAAGTTATGTAAGCATGACTTGATGAACCTGATGTAATCTGATGGCATGAGATGCATATCCTACATTAAGTAACAAATTCCCTTTCTTTTCTCTTATCTGTTAATAGTGGGGCAGAAAATGAGTAGCAAATGTTTTGTAGCCAGCAAACCTGAACCTGCATGCAGTGACATTATTTTATAGGGGATTATTTGTCATTAATTTCTCCTTAGCATACCACCTTTTTATTAACAAATTGGTGGCTCGATAGACTTCCCATTAAAGACAACTCTTCCTTTTAGAGGGCAATATACGGTGCATGGAGTGTGCTTAGACCCAAACCAAACGACCTTTGCTTCTGGGAGCAGCTCCACATAAGCGGCAGAGGACTGTGTCCTGTAGCCATTCTCACAATCCAGATTTTTCTTCTCTACTGGAACTCTCAACTCCAGCTGGGTCGTACTCAAGGGAGAACCGATAGGCTGTAAGCCGCATCATGGATTGCCTCATGGCTGCTTGCCGGAAAGAGGGTATCTTGCAGGAATCGGGTATCTTGCCTTCATGATCAGGGATTTCTCAGCATAGAGGTGTTGCTGGTGATGGCACGACAGGTGAAGCACACTGGAGGTAATGCATGAGTAGGTGTTTCTTAATGTGTTAGGAGCAAGATTCCCGTCTTTGTGGAACATGACAGCTCACAGGAGGCTGGGGGCAATCGTCCATGAACAAGCTGCTTAAAACAAGATGTAAAGGGCGATCTTGGAAGGGCATGCTTATTACCTTGATTATATGGCTCATGCTCTTCCAGTGCCCTGTGCAGAAGAGGTCCAAAGGCTGCTGTCCCAGCTCTTTGCTTGGAATCGCAAATGCATCCTGATCCTGGAACAAATGTTCCATTTCACACCCTCTTCTGTCCCAACCACCCCACGCTTCAGCCTGGAATTTGTGGAAACAGCTTTTCAAACACAACCAGGTAGCTGAGCAGACCTAATGGGGCTTAATTGCCACATGTTTATTACATTTGCAGCGTGGAGGGCACAGTAGTTTGAATGTCTAAATTAATCCTGCATTACCGGGCCAGCTACCATGACATTTCTGTGTTCCACTATAACGCAAACATGATTATTCATTTGATTTCTTTATATCAGAAGAGACAATCAAACAGAGTATGGAGGTCCCAGTCCTGACCTGGACCTCTTGGAACAGAGCAGAGGTCTTCTCTAAACTTGAGGGACCTGAAAGCTTTTGCAGGCTGTAGGGCTGAGGCAGGCTCTCGGTCCCAGCCCCTGCATGGGGACAGCTGGGCAGGACCTGGGAAAACGCAGCCTGTCCCTTCCCCTGACCTTCCCCTACCTCAGCTCTGGCTCAAAATGCTTTATAGCTTGAGGGCTACAGCTTTTGCAGGAGGCTGAAAAAGTGGGTGCTGAAATCCCATTGAAGGTAGATGCTGCATCCCTTTAGGTCTTAAATCCATTTGAAATGTTTGTTGTTGTGGTGATGAAACTGTTGAAATGTGTCCTGCATCAGGGTGACACAGTTCTTCCTGACTCTTAAAGATTACACCTAAAAATATAGCCCTTAAGGATATTTTTAGAGTAACTCTCTGCTAGGAAAAAGACACGCTCCCAAGAAGAAGAAGAAGAAACAGTTTGAAAAGTAGATGAGAAGCACAATGCAATTTTATCTTTATTTAAAATTAAGATGCCTACTTTTAACTAAGTGCAAGAGACTTTCCTTCCTTCCCATGCAATATTGCTTTGTCTTAAATGGAAAAAGATTTGTGACCTACATGGGCTCTGTTCTGTTCAAGCGATGAAAGGGCAGCCTTATTTATAGACTTATAAAATTATCTAAGTAAAGAAGTCCTGGGCAGTGCAGGAGGTTTTTTCCTTGCCAGCGTGGTTATTTTCATTTGCCTAGTTTTGACTCAGCATACAGGAAAGGTGATGGGTGCTGGGAAGATGGGGTCCTTGCCCAGCACTGTGGGAGAAGTGGGGACCTCCCGTGGCTGGGGCTGGGCTGGGGACCCCACAGCAGGGGCAGAGCATCCCTGCCTTACAGAGGTAAATGAACTAAAAGCTTTCCAAGCGTTGTCTAAGTGTGAAAAGAACGAACAACTTTCTCTAGACGTGTTTTTCTGAGGTGCCGCTTCTCTTTCGAACGAGCACCCTCTTCAAAGGGATTGGCTTTTTCATCTCAGTGCCGTAGTGAAACAATAGTCGATTCTTGGTCCTGAATATCTTCAGTTACCACAATACCTTGCAGGATATGCAAGATACTAGAAAGGTTATGCATAGAGAGGATAATTTTGGTTCATAGCCTTTAAATGTTCCCAGCCGCAATAGTGTGGTGAAAGAAGATGTCTTCCAAGAAGTTCACATTACTGGCCGTAGTAAAATAAAATAGCTATATTGTTTCAGCCAGCAATTTCTTCCCATTGTCTTCGTTTTAAAAACCATGCATACTCAAAGGCGAAGGGATGTGTTTCACTACAATTTGAGAACTGTACTGTAACCAAATATTATCTTCATTTTGCTCCTTGTTTCATGTTACTTTTTGGTCCTTGAGTTCTCCCAAGTTCATCACTGTCTGTGACATTACCATGACTTGCTAACTTTCTCATTATTTCCCCAATCAATAGGAGAACAATATATGGTGTTATTCTGTATTTCAGTTACCTGTCACTCAGTGTTTTATCTCCATTGATACTCCAGGTACTGCTCACAGAAACCAAAGTAGGCTGTCTTGTCTTCCGCTAATCTTGAATACCTTTTGTTCGAGAGGTGTTTTGTATTCATCAGTCAACTAAGGACTCGTCCTGAAGAAGCCCTCAGTCAGCACATAGATCTCAGTGAAAAAGGGATATGCAGCTCGTGAAATATTCATAGCAAAAGGTACCTCAATCATTTTCACCTTTTGACCCTTTGAGGCTGAAAGGATTATCAGCGGTAAGTGGCAAATCTTATGGATGTGAAATTTTCATAGATGAAATACCTTGCCATTCCTCTTTCTTACCCACTTTTGGTATTAAGTCTATTCAGAAGGTATATTTATCTACCCACTCTATCTGCCACTACCGTTTTGTCAAACTCAAAACAGTTTTAACAAAAGTTCAAAGTTGAAATGATAGTCATCAAAACCTGGAAATAGCCAAGGAAAGGAAAAATTCTGTGGATGTTCACTGCTTCCTGCACTTCACTGGGGGCAACAAAGAGCCCTTTTAGAATAGCTGTAATAAATACAGCGTAGTACTATTCATAACCAAAACTGTCATTTGGGGAATCAAGTGACAAGTCATCTCCATTTGTGAAGTTAAAATCTAGCACAATAAGTGAGATTTTCTGATACTTATAGTCTGCTAAAGGAGAAAGATGAACGCTGATGGTATGCAATTAGCTCCTTCAGGGATCTCCACAGCTAAGAGCAGGCTGCAAAATCTGCAACCACGGCTTGAGGGATGATTGCAAGCAGAAACAGTCTTCTAAAATTGGATATCGTTTCTCCAAAGCTAAAAAATTAAATTTTACCTATCTAAATAAAGATATCTCTGCTTTGTTGCTAATCCAGACATTCCTATACGCAGGCTGGATCCTGTAAGTAACAACAGCTCATCCATCCTTTCTAAACACCAGGTTAACAGCGTCACAGGTGTGATACAAGGGAATGTAGATGAGCAGCAAAAAAAAAAGGTGCACACCTGGGCAGAAATAGGGACGGGCTGGGGCAATCCTGAATTCATATCGCGATGTGCATGGGGGAAAGCGGAGGTGCCCTGGAGTGGCAATCCTGCCAGAAGCATCAGCATAAATGACCCTGATGGCAGGACTGCCAGGGCGCACTGCGTGTCCCGTGCAACCCAAAGCACTGGGTGACCCTGATGTCATTACCAGAAAGGCTGTCGCCAGGCTACCCGCCAGCTGTGTCGGTGATGCTCTCCACTGGCACAAATTAGCAGGTGGCTTTGTGATCAACCCATGACAGGAGCAGCCCTTCCAGTGATATTTCACCAATAAGGGCTTTAGTCAGATGAACATCCGTTGCTTAACAAGTTGCCGGCCAAGCGAATACCACTGGTCAGGAGATAAACCAGCCTGAAACACGTGATGCAGTTAAGATCCTCAAGGAAAAGACAGCGTTGTGTCCCTGGACCAGGAAAAGGACAGGAGAAGTTCTAAATGAGTGCAGGGGTGGGCTGCGGCAAGTCACCTAACCGCTCTGTGCCTCAGTTTCCTGCACTGTAAATCTGAGTCAGCATCAACACCTTTTGAAAAATACCAATAAACCTCCTTTTCTCTAGGGGAATTTGGCTTCCTGTGTTCTGCAGCACTGTGTTACCTCCTGTTAGTGAATCCACCCGTGAAGTATATATCACCAGTTAACAAAGGTTCC
>NW_010524821.1:89244-116610 GCF_000687285.1 Phaethon lepturus | reverse complement strand
GGAATGCCCTTTGATTTCAATAACGCATCTGTAGGTCCTTGCCATAACTTGGAAATGGCTTTGGAGTTGCCTGTAGTGTGCCCTCAGCCTCCTCTCCTGTCCTCCTAGAAGAGTTTTTGGTTATGCATTCCCGTGAGAATGACTCATTGAAACAACAGGGGAAAGCAAGGAAAATTAGTATACATAACAGGCCAAAATCCTTGTGCCTTCTCTCCTAAGTATCTTATTTATTTCGGAAAACTAATAGCAGGATTTGATTTGGTCCAATGTGCTGTTCGGGTGCATGAAAAAGCATACTTGGTGAAAATAGATGGTAAAATATTTTCTTCTGGTATCTGTTAGATGTATTCCTCCTTTAATAGGCATAATGGATAGCAGACCGACAGACGAATACTCTTGGTTGGAGGTATCCTTCTGGATGACAAAAGCACGCTCCTGCTCAGTGATAAATTACATGGGTATAGAAACTATAAAGATTTATATTTCTCCTGGAGTCACCTCTTGCGATTGGTAAAGTTCTTCTCTCTCCCTGTGGAAAAGCTCAGGCCTACGATTTTTAAAATTAATTAGCAGATTTCCAGAGGTATCTCAACACTGTTGCTACAGAGGAGAAACGAATGCGTTTCTCAAATAAAGCCCTAGCAGGTTCAACACTTAACTCTTGTTGAGATCTCAATGTTTCCAGAAATCTGTCTGTCAGTGGCTGAAGTTGGGCACCGAAATCCTTACCTGGGCACCTGGGGGGTGCCTTACTGGGACCGGCTGTGCGACTTGCGCTTTTGGAAATCAGAGCCCAGAATTGTGTCTGGGGCTTAAACGCTTGATTTTGGGCATGTTTAGCCTGAAAGAGCCGGCTCTCCGAGGTCTGGATCCCGCCGCAGAGAACATCGCTCCAGGACATTCGCCTCAGAGGCGCGGTCAGCGCCGGCGCGCAGGCGGGGAAGGTCTACCCTGCGCTGCCGACGCAAAGAGCCGCGGGGTCCCGACCTCCTCCAGGCGCTGCAAAAGTCTCCTTTTCCGTGCCTGTTGAATTCTTCTCGGCTCGTGTCAGAAAACATGGGATAATTGATTACACTCCTGTGAGGGCTACTTTGATAACGAACATGCAGAAGCCTAATACTCCCAAAGGATTTTCCCCCAAAATGGATCCAAGGCCTAGGATTCCTGTAAAATGTCAAACACCTCTGGAAAAACAAGCTGGATGCCTTCAGGTTTTTGCAATAGCAAATCTACCTGCATTTCCTTTTCTAACCCCTCCAAATATTCATCGTGTAATTACAAAAGCCTATAAAAATATGGACAGGGAGCCACATCCTGCCATTAACTTCAAAAGAAAATTAACAAACGAGCGTGCTCAGAGGGGAACCCCGCAGCTCAGGGAGGGGCAGGGCAATACAGAAGCTTTCACCTCGAGGTCACAGGTCTAAATCCAGTTGAGCTGGTAGAAAGCGGCAGTCTATCTCGTGGCCAACACCAAACGAGTTGTCAACCTCAGCCCAACTCCAGATGGCCCCTTGCCTGAAAAGCAATCGGCACTAATTGCCGTCCCTGCAGGTAATGTCGGACAAGGAGTTACGGGCACCCAAAGACTCAACTTCTGACCAGGCTTTTTACACTAATGTGTTCTGCAGCCACTGTGACCCAGATACAAATTACACCTATACCCAGAGGTTACCTCTGGACTGGAGACTGCCCTCTCCAGTGAAGCAAGAATTCTTGAGCGTGCAGGAGGGAAGGGGCCATCTCATGCCTGGGGGTCCCAAATTGCCGCCGCACTGAGCCGCACTGAGTAAATCATCTGCACTTCAGCCTGGGCTCACCGCCCTTCATGTGGGTGTCTGCCTCTCCTCTTCCAAACCCCGAGTAAGGACCACTGCTTTCTTCCAAACCAGCGGTCAGGAGCTGCCCCTGCCTGCCCTGGTGATGGGCTAGCGCTCGCCTGCGCCCCGGTCAGCTTGGTCAGTCGCCAAACTCACGAGAGACGGCGCCGTCCCCCAGGTTGTGCCCTTTGTCATCGCTCCCGAGTCTGCAAGGGGAGCCACGGGGACGGGACATTGCGGGAAAGGGTTATGGCCCACCCTGTATCTGCTTTGTGGATAAATAAATGTACAGACTTACATCTTACCAACACTTGGAAAGATGAGCAGCTTTGAGGCATATGTCTGATTCTGTTGATTTCACTGACTGAGGCTACACACTTGTTATGTCTCTGTAGGTCTGGCTCTTTAATATATACAGCTGGGATCTTGTCTGATCAAGCTCAATCAAAATAATTGTAATTTAACCATTGAAAACAGAAGTGGGAATCAACACAAACAATTAAAACCAGAGATTAAAGCTGCTGATAGTAGGCACAGAGGGAAGGTGTGAAGGATGGTATCTGCAGATCACTTTTGCCCCCTGAATCAAGGAGCATCCTTAGAAACACAGCACAAACTTCACCATTTTCATGCTTAAGCTGAACAGATACCAGTGCGTGCAAAGAGATTTTCCTTATAATTTTAATTAATGTACCCACTATGGAAAGAAAGACAAAAGCAACACCTTCCTGTCACACATCCCTCAGTATTAAAGAGCAGCATTAACCAGAAATGAATCACTGATGTGCCGAATGCCCCTCTGAAAGTGGGCCGAGTGTTTTCATTTTGCCTGCTTGAACCAATTGAGTCATGAGGAAGCAGCGGGCAAGATTTTAATTCCATATAGTACATCCCCACCTCTGAATTTATTTACCAAGAATAACATTTATTTAATGTAATTTAGTTCTAAATATTTAAAAGCTCACTTTGTTTAATATGTTTTCAAGTACAAGATGTTAAGTAATTATGTATGATGTGGTGGTCTTTTATTAGGTCGTTAATGACCATCTGGGAATTCAAGCCCAAAGGCAATGCCAAGGGCTTCTGAGTATTAGCTGGCCATTAACATAGTGGTAATGGACTAGCACGCTCTACATGATTATGACTATTAACTAGGCATAAAAAAATAACATCCAAATTAAAATAGGAAGTTCAGGTTTAAGGCTTCTCTAGCCTCCTTAATTTAATCAGATCATAGTGACCCATATGGCAGAGTCTTCTGTTGAACTGGATCAAACGGCCGGGAGATTCGGGCTGGCATCTCCTCTGGAGTTGCACAGCCGTGTCCCCGCCGACCCCTGCGGCAGCCTGGGAGCCTGCTCACGCGAGGAGTCCCGCGGCCGCCCGAGGCCCCTTCCATCCCCGGGTGTCAGCGCCGCAGGAGCATGGCAGGATGCTGCCCTTCCCCGGCATCACGGACGGAGCCAAGAGGCGTGCCCTGACCTCCTACACACCCCTGGGGCTTGGGGACTACTGGCTGGACCAGGTGGCATCTCCAAGACTGGCATTACCCCAAAGCCTTGGCACGACAGGCTCAAGGCTAAGACCGTATTTCCCCGCTACTGCAGGCTTTGCAGTCATTGAATTTTTCGGGTGTTTTCTTTTTTAATTAGGCGATGAAAAACAAAGATATCCATTGTAAACAAATCTAAGATAAAAAGGGCTGGTGCGTTTTAATATGCTCAGGCAGTGTCGCAGCTCACAAACAATACTTTGGAGAGGAGGTAAGAACAGATACTGATTTCGTTTCACTGCTGCCTCGGTATCGTACTGCCGTTCTCTCAGGCAGGTATCAACATCGCTTTCGCAAAAGTTAGAGACAGAAAAGATCTATTAGATTATACTATTCTCTTGACATGATAATGTGCTCTGTATAGACTCGTATTGAGTTTGTTTTGCCATCATTTGTCATAAAGTCTCCACAGGCTTGAATTGCCATCATTTTGCCGTCACAATGACATCTTAATATGGTCCCTGCTCCACAGAGTTGCCATGACATTATCATGAGATCATTAGACTATGCTAAGTCTCATGCAAGAGAGAAAAACATGATGTTATAGAAAACTGCTGTTGGGATTTGATAATTTCATTTCTGTTTCCTTCTTTGCACTGCAGGTCAGGAACGAGAGGTATTTGAACACTGGCTTCAGGGGAAGCATACTGGACATCTAGACACAGCCTGTGATAATCTGTCTAAACTGTCTTTATTGTTATCACTAAAAGTTAAAACATCTTTATTGTTATCAAAACAAAAATGTCTTTATTGCTATCACAAACTTTAAGAAAACCCCAACAACAAAACAACGCATTTTGGTCTGGTACAGGGATCTGATTAAAGCTGGGTGTAAACAGGCTGAAGTAAAACATTAAAAAGAAAAAAAGAATCGGTGTCAAACAAACGTTCTTCATAGAGAAGAAAAGGCAGTACATAAAGGTTTAGCCAAAGACTTTCCATCTTTATTTTTTTTTTTTTAGGGAAAAAATATGTAGAAATTTATTACCTATTTATTTGTATAGCACAGTGCATTCCTTAAGAACTCAGAGGAATCTGAGCTCTTCACAAGCCGTATACTTTGAGGTAACAGCTTCTCCATTGCTGAACGCAACTGTCTCTGGGCTGAAATACAACTGTTTAATAGGACATAGCAATGCTATGTGAAGCCAAGAGGCAAAGAAAAAATAATATGCCCAAGGTGTGTGCCGTTAATGCCAAATATTTTGTGCTGCTGTGTCGCTGGAATATGCATGATCTCAAATCCAGGAAAAATTAAAAGGTTAAAAAAGTTACAACCAAAGGAACAACAGGACAGTGCCAAGTGAAAGGTCACAAGTCAGATGAAAAACACATCAAATGCCTCCCCCACTGATGGGCTGTAATAGCAAAATGACCCCCATCAAAATGTTCACCACGAGCGCGGTACCAAGAAACCCTCCAAAGAATGCATGAAAATATTGGCTTCCTAAATTAATCAAGTTTTATAGCTTGCTTGGAAATTTTGGTCAGGACTTCTAAATACTAATGTATCACTTCAGCTAATACAATTTCCCCTTGAAAACACACCTCCTTTTCCAGTAATAGGAAGTGTGTTTATTGCTGCCACCACCTCAGTTTTATGGCACCCTACACGCTCACATGTATTGCCCAATACTAGGAATGATCTTGGCTTAAATTTTATGTCCATTTGCCTTAGTCATTTCACTCCGCTGTGCAAAGGGGAAAAAGAAAATAAAGGTTTAATGTGAAATCTGAAGGCAAAGGGACCGCACTTTCTAACAGTGTGTACTGCGCTCATCCAAAGCAATTGTTATCGCTCATTACATTTCCATGCAAAAATCATTACATTTTATATCACAATATGCATTTTTTTATAAGTAAGCTTTAAGCGAATTAGAATACTTAACATGTTTTTTGAACTTTTGCCAGGCGTGTGCTCCCAAGCTGGCTCCTTCTATTTACATTGTAGCATTTATCCATTTCCAAATATGAGAAGATTTATCTATCAGATTCTGTGCAAATTCACTACCCAGATAATTTGTAAAAAGCCTTCTTTTTCAAAATGTTCTGTGGTTTTTCTAATCTCATCTCTTTTCTAATTTCCTAATCATATAACCTTGAAGTCTAATGACACAGCCTGTGATAATCTGTGTAAACTGTCTTTATTGTTATCACAGACATTTATTTAAAAAAAAAAACCACACACACACACGCGCACGCATTCAAAGCTGCCTTTTAAGTAATACTTTAGTCACAGTTCAATCAGATCCACATTACTGCTACTCATCAGATAGAAAGTGTTCGCGAGCAGGAGGGGGATATTGACTTTAAAAATTCACTGGCGAGGCGTACAGAGCCTGCAGGAATGTCAAAACTCCAACCTGCATTTTGATGTTTTTGCCTCAGGTTAGTCTTGACTGACATGCTTGGAGCACTCTTGTTTGTGCTCCGGCATCCATTAACTGTCCTTGGCTCAATGTTACCCGGGCCTTTACGGTCAGCTCGGTGCCTAATGGTTACGGCAGATTAGATGCCACGAGGTGTAAGAAAAGCATACGCCTCACTTCGAGGGATCACATTGGCCGGTCCCTGCTTCATTAGGGGGTATTGCTTGATCCTAAATTAAGGAGAGCCTGTTAATTATTATTCTGATAACTCTGCTTCACGTGGGAGCATGCCAGGCAAGCGCTGTTGTAAAGAAAGGGAGTTTTGCAAAAGAAAACAAAATGTCAAGGTTGAGGTGTCTTTGAGTGGGCTTGGTTTACGTGTAAGGCATTTCACTCAAGTGTGGATGTGCCTGGCTGTGGGGAAAAGCAAGTCTTAGCTGTACTTTTGTTCGCTCTTAAATGGCTGCTTTGCAAAAACAGCTCAGAGAAGGTTTATCGGTCCAGCATATAGATAGATGCATACATCCGTAATCCCGTGCGATGAGCATTGCTGACCTTCCTTCTCTGCGGCTTTGTCCCTCCCTGCTTTCCACAAAGTTTCTGAAAAATGAGCCAATACCCACTTGCACTTGAATTCAAGGAAAGTCTCCCTTTCAAAATAGGGTAAAATGGGTGCTAAAGCGGTGTTAGCATTAACAATCATTTTAATCATTCTGATGTCACTCACATTAATATATATAGCAAAAGAACTCTACAGTAAGTGCTGACAGGTACAAATGTGCCCATAGAAATGTTTTTCTTTAACATCGAGCTCAGATAAGCTTCTGAGGTACCTATATTCATTTACTGGGAAGTACTGAGATTAGACAGATGTGTCAATTTAAAAAGGGAGAAAAAAATCTCATGTAGATGTGACACTCCTTCACCTGTGTTTTTCTGCCAGTCTATATAATGCTATCAGAACATAACCAGAGTTTTGATTTATACACCTCATTTGACGTTGACTGGCAGCTCTACAGAGAACACACGCAAAGAGATGGTAATTTAGAAATATGGAGAGCTTATTAGGCCAAATGGAAAGAAAAAAAAGATCATTTCATTTTACTTCTTTTGAAATTAAACGAGAGCCAAACCGCCACAACTGAGTATAACCACGCTGAGGCACTGGGAGCGTGAACATGGACAGGGCATAGGATGTGCAGATGGCCCCCGTCTCCGCAGAAGGCCAGACGAGGAATACGAAATGCCCTAAATTCTAGCGTGGGAGGGGCTTGACATTTTAATCTGACTTAATAGTTGAGGGCAATCTAGGTTATTAAATTGATCTCTTCCACTTATCTGAGGTATTTCACCAGAGAGAGAGGTGCTCCTCGCTGCGCTGTGGCTTGGCGCTTCTCAGCTGCGGTTCAGAGGAGGTGATGCAGAAGGTGCCCCTTTGGCTCCCCAGACCACCCATGACCATGAAGTTGGCTGCCTAAATTTAGCATCTTTGCGTTTGAAAACCCTTGTCTTGACACAGCGAACTCCTCAAAGTTGAAAAGCTCTAGGAAAAAGGGTTCTGGATAAGAGCATCATTTTTTCTGGTAGTGTCAAAGTTGACTCAATCCAGAGAGTGTTATTGGCAACAGCTCAGGGCTTTTGAAATGGTGAAATGTTTGGAATTAGAATATGACATGTATATTCAAAAACTGAGATGAATTAAGAAAAAGAATCATACCACTTCTTAGGATTTTGGTCATGAAATGTCAGGAGGTCACATAGCTGATTCTTTTTTTCATTATCTTGAAAGAATGTTTTTCCTTCAACAAAAAAATTAAGAAGAAATTGGAATCCTGTAAGCACAAGAGAGGTGAGAAATGTCTGTATTTTTTTCTCACTTTTTTGTGTCTTGCATTGCTGGAGCCACTTGAAATGCCTTCTGTCTTCGGTTTATTTTCCTTTGGAGTAAATTTTACTGCTTGTGAATAGTTCCCAGCTACCACCTCTTGAGTCCAAAAGCCTTCTTCCCAGCTGCAGAATGAAGGCAAGAACAAGAAGTGGCTTCATTTGCAACTTCCCCACAATGTTAAGCCTCTCTCCTTCAGCCCTGATGTAGTGGGTGGCCAACTTAGTCTGTGTGGGGTTTCCAGGCTTTGGCATCAGGTGTCGAGATGCCTGGCTGTCAGTAGACAAGGTAGTGTCCTGGTTGGTGTTAATGTTGTTTGAGATTATCGTGTTAACGGTGGTGTTTGAGGCCTGGTTGGTCTCAAAATTTAAAACCCTACACCTGTGAGCGTGGTGGGTTGTGTGGATCACCCGGCTGTGTGTTGAGTTCCGGGTGGGAAGCACAGCTCCTGCGCCTCCAAACTTGTGCCGTTTACCATAAGACTCCCAAGTGATCCTGGGACTGGTACGGACCTTAGATGGCTGCTTGTTTTCTACCTAATTTGTTCCAAGTCTTATGCTGGGGTTCAAAGTAAAAGCAATTGAAATAGACAAAACAGTCACTTCTTAGCTTGAGAATGAACTCAACATGTTTGGGGCATTGCTGAAAAAAATAATTTAGTAGAGCCAAAGCCAGGAAACTCCCTGGTCAGACCATCTCACAAGGCAGGATGGGGCATGCACTTCTGCCAGGCAGGTGAATCGCAGTGGGAGCTGCAGGAGGAGAAGCAAGTTCTACTTTGGCCACTTCTTACAAAGCTCTTCTTCCTTCCACAACAAGCGAACAGGTCCATCCGACACCAGGGTGCATAGGTCTGCTGGGCCAGAGAGAAACCTGGAGCTTCCTCTCACAAGCTTTGGGACTAGAGGCAGGCAAGCACGACTCCAAGCCATCGCTCAGAGCAAGTCCTTCAGCCTCAGTGCTGCAGGTGGACTGGTGCAATCCCATGTGAACATCGAAAAAAAAGTCTATTCCTGATCTATCTTGAAGACGAATCACAATGTGCTTTACAAACCCTGCCTACTTGAAAAAGGGTCTTGGGGACTTCTAGAGAAGCTCCATTTCCTGGTGAAATATCCTCTTCCTGAGGCTACAGTAGAAGGCGAAACTTGAGGCTTCTGGGAACTCAGTTTGGGTGCTTTTTTTTTTTCCTAAAGGCATAAAAGGGTCTATACGGATGAGAACAAGGGGTGTATCATAAAATCAGGCAAAGTCGTGTTTCACGTGCCTTGCCACCGCGCAGCGTGCGCCCGCAGGACCACATGGAAGCAAGCGCTTGTTGCACTTGCAGGGAGACTTCAAGCCTCACATCTCTGCGAGAAGGTGACACCTAAAAAGTGAGCGCTGGGAGCTGCCACACCTGAATGTATGTACGTGTACATTTCTGAATTACAGGTCCTTCACCTCATCACCGAAGAGAGCGCCAAATCCCGCACTCTGTTGTTTCGTGGCAGTCTCTACAGAAATCACGCGCCTGTTGGAAGTGTCCATGCCCTGGGGATTACCTCCATGGAATATACGTGCTGGAAACGGAATTTTTTAGTCTTGTGGTTGGCCTCATCGCTGTGGTCGAGAGAGGACCCAGGCAACGTGCGCGGCTCCCACCCGGCCGAGGGGAAGGCACGCCGGCTGGGTGCCGTTTTGTAGTCGCCAGTTCTTGACGTCCGATACGCTGCGGTCGGGCGACAGGAGCGGGGATCTCCAGAGCTTGGCGCATGTTCGTCACAGTCCTATTTGCTTTGCTATGAAGCTTCCTGCAGCTTTCAGCTCCCTCGGAGCTGCTGCGATTGCCAGATAAGTGTGTTTGGCTGTGGGTGCGGCTGAGCCAGAGGAGGGTGCCATTTCAGAGGTTTTGCTTTGGGATATTTTTAGCTGGAGGAACAAGCACGTGCGTGAGGGAGTTTTCCCGGTGAACCACGTGATTTCAGCGCGCCATGGAGTTCGCCTCGGTGTGAGATTAGCTGTGCATAGCGGATATGAATAAAAACAAAAGATACCTTTAAGTTGGCCGGCACTAATGCTGACCAGAAGCCCAAAGCGGCTCCTGCTGACAAGCCACCCGCCCGATGTGGCTACTCACGTGCGGTGCCCAGGAACGAGAAAGTGCCGTTTGATTTTGCCCATTATTTGACTCTGTCCTTCAACGCATCTCATGCAGCGGTTATACATGGTGGGGTGCAGCTCAAATACCCCAAAGTACGGTGCTAGGCTGATCCAAACCAAAGACCAAACGCACCTAAACCAGTGCTTCAGCAAGATTTTAGACACGCAGAGGCGCCTTGCGGCACGAACATCTGCCCTCGCCAACCACGTAACCTCAGAAGGACCTGAGCCCTCCTGCTGCTTCACTTGGGGGTGGCCCCGGGGGCTGCCGACCCACCCCTGCGTGTACGGACCTGCCCTTGCCCTTGATCCTGGGGCATCCAGCCCACGTCCAGCAGCTACGGGCATCCCGAAAGGAGGAGGAAATGTCACCTCCCTTCCCAAGGGCTGACACGGGTGTATACTCAGGGGGAGGTGACCGCAGACTGGGCAGGCTGATCCGCCTTTTCCGTAGTAACCTACAGTTCCCTCTCTGATCTGCTGGGATTTAACCCACCAGCTCTCTCTGCCAAAAGAGTCGCCCATCGCTGCGACGTAGTGAGGAAGGAGTAACTGACGCCAGTATTTTTTTCCCTGGTTTCAGGCTGGGACCGTCGTGCTTGAAACGGTGAACGAGGTCACCACAGAGCCCCAAAAAAGAGGAAAGATAACAACTATGACCCTGCACAGCGCTGGATGAAGGGGGAGGTTACAGGGATAAACTTTTGGATTTTTCCTGGTGCCTTAACATATGAATTTCGATGCATAAACAGCAAAGAAAATCCAGAACAGCTCTCTTCTTCCCTGCAGTCTGGGTCATTTGGAAGGAGAGCCATGCGGTCCTACACCTGCTCGTCTCTAGTCCCATGAATCTTGACTTCCCTTCTTCACATTGGCACCCTTTCCAGGGGGGATGCCGACGAGTCGCCATTAGCCCGTAACCTGGTGCTTGGCACCCTTTCCCAGAGTGAGGAGGTGATCTGACTTTAGTAAAGCACCAAACAGAAAT
Organism: Phaethon lepturus; assembly: GCF_000687285.1. Taxonomy (NCBI): domain Eukaryota; kingdom Metazoa; phylum Chordata; class Aves; order Phaethontiformes; family Phaethontidae; genus Phaethon; species Phaethon lepturus. The sequence continues at coordinate 105,854 of NW_010524821.1, read as the reverse complement.
CTTGCATTTCTTGGCCAGATATTTGTCACGAAACTGTGACGGTACCTACTTCTAGGGTGGGTCCCAGGGGCTGGGTCTTGAAAAGAGGGGGGCCATTGAACAGCGGAGATGGGACTAGAGCTCAGGCAAACACTTGCTTTGTACTTTCATTAACAGTGAGCAGGAGTTTTAGAGCATTTTTCTGGAGCGCTCACCTCTCAACGCACTGCCGTGAGCTTGGGCTTTGAAATTCCTGACCTGTTGGTGTCTGTACCCTTCATTTGGTCTGGCCCGGCCACGTCTGAGCGAAGGAGCGATGGGTGTAGGTGCTTCGTGAAGGTGGTGACCGAACGCAGGAGGAAAAGCATCCACGACAGAACTGTCCATAAGCAACCAAAAAAGTGAACACATCAGCATTTTTACTGCTATTGTAGTACGTAGCTGTTTATCACTCAACCCTGCAAACACTTCCCGGTGTCAGAAAAACTTTAAAAAGTGCTACTTATGTCTTGCATTTACTGAAAATCAGACGGTCTTACGTCACCCATGCAACCCAATTAAAGCTAGGTATAACTCCGTTTTTCAAAGGGTGGCTTAAGTTAATCCTCATACATACAGGTGAAAGCTGAACGTTCATAAGCAAATTTTGACAAAGGGGAAGGGCAATTGCTGAATGAAATACAGACACAGGAAAGATCACAGATACAAAAGTAGTGCAGTTTAGCATACTAACATGCATAAATTTTTAAAGATATATTTATACAAGACAAATTAACTGTCCAAAGATAACGGTTTTTTAAAAAAAAGAGGTCTTCACTTTAGGGATCTTCCTGTGTAGTTACTTTTTGAAGCTATTTGTACCCTGGGCTTCTACAATCTCATTTGGGAATAAGCTGTACAATTTAATAGGGCAATGCATGTAAAAATAATTCCTTTTGATTCTGCTGCCTCCTCATATCACCATATTGTCTTAGTTCTTATGTTCTGGGAAATAATAATCATAATCAGGCCCTAGTCACCTTCTCCACACTGTTTAAGATTTTCTAGACTTACCCATTTTCCAAGAGAGAGAGCCTTCGTTATTTTCTCTCTGGTTGTCCTTTCTCACGCTTGTCTGTTCCTACACTTGCGTTTGTTATTTTGGAGGAGGAGGAGGCGTGAGCAGAGCTGCTTTCAGCTCAGGATCTGGCCCATTGCTGTCGCCGGCGTTCATCTCGCTTTTCTTAATGATTCCTTACATTCTTCTTTTCTCTCGGTCACAGAGTACTGAATCGAGGTTTTCAGAGGATGACTCTACAGTATCTATAATGACTCCTCCATGAATGGCACGAGTGTGTTGAGAGTTATTTTTTCCTATCATCTTCTTTGCTTTACAAATATCAACACTGAATTTCACCTGCCGTTCCGTCACCCCACCATTTAGTTCGGTAGTTTTCAGAGTCAGTTTTTCCTACAGCTCTCCAGCATATTTTTCTGCCAGAAATCATTGCCATTTCAGAGTTCACACCTTTTCCTGAAATAATAAATAAATATAATATAATAAGTAAATAAATCATCCTAATCCTTATGTTTGCGATCTCCCTTCAAAACCTTGATGGGTTTGTGTGCATGACTTCCCTCTAAAGAATTTACAACTCTTTCCAGATACATATTTGAACTCAGTTATTAATCTCATTCTTTATTATATTTATTACCAATACAATCAGGATTATAGGTTATTCTTTCTATTAAGTCCTTTGGAAAATAACTTACATGATATCATCAGTTTGAAACAGACCCACAGCCTCATTCTCTCTGAAGAAACAACCCCCATTCACTGCTTTTCCTGAAAAGAAGTATGGAGCAGACTCTGTGGAAGGCTGATTCACACAGATCTGCATACTTGACGTTTTCCTCGTTCTGTTTGCCTGGGAGTGGTTGCATGTTGACCAAACTACTTGCAAATTTACATAAGAGTTGCTGGACCTGCCTAAGTCCTTGCAATGCTTCTGATTGTTGCTTTTGGTGTTGGTTATTTTTTTAATCTAGAAATAAATGTAGGCTACTGGGACATTACCACCCCTTTTCACTTTTGCATCTCTTTCCACATAGACAGATGCTCCTTCTGAAGGTGTTCTCCAACACCACTAGTTTTCATCTTGAATCACAGATTCCGTGTAATCCTCCAGTTCTCTTTTTTGGTTTGTTCTCCCGGCACTGGAGACCCCCTGGTTGAGACTGTGGGACTGTTTTAATGCTGCACATCTTTCTCTTTCTGGGAATTTATACTAGGCAATCTGTAGAGACTATAAAGGTATACATCAGATGTGGGGATTACATCTTCAAGTTCCTCAGATGCTCTGAGTTTTCTTAGCTTGCCAGATATTTATCTTGGATTCTGTTGTCAGTGACTTTAAGAAAATACTGATCTCAGTTTTCTCATTTCCAAAATCAGTCAAGGAAACAATAAAGCCAAAATTCAGCTCCTGTGTGTTCAAAATCTATATATGCTGCAATAATTGTAAATATATTGAACATCTATATGAGTGAATATACTGACCAGATAGCAGTTGAATTACACAAATAAATTTTATATATATATATATTTATATATGTATGTACATATATAATATGGCCATCAGCTCTTCTCCGGCATTCGTCCTAAACTTTGCAAGGGCATTGATCCAATTGCACCGATGCTTTCCCATGTACGTTCTTTCTCTCAGAATTTCTTGTTTCTCATGGGTAAAATAAAAAACACCTCTGCATTGCTCTCCACCCTGCACAGGCACATTGCTGCTGCTCCTGTGTGTCACAGGCACTTTTAATAGGCTCAAGCTCAGATTTCCACTTGACCTGGTATGTTAAACACATTCTGGGTTTCCTCATCAAAATAACATACCAGGGAAAGATCCTTACTTATTTTTTCTTGTGAGATCTTTAATTTGTAATTGGGTAACACATTCATTCATATGACAGTAAACTGGAATAGAGCCTACATTCTAATATGTTCCAAGTCTGGAACAAATAAATATACAACATCTCCCACACACACACTTCTGCTAGTTAGCATGTGGTAATTAACACTTGTTAAAATGACTAAAAATTCAAAGGTGGACATGCTCCGTGAGGAAACCTCAGTGTGATTATACAGTGATCGATATTACCTTCTGTCAGAAGATAACAGGTATTTTTAGCAACCCCCATCTCACTTTTGGATGAGTTTTGTCACAACCTAATCAAAAAGAGAAATCAACTTTGGGTTCTGGCAATCCTGGTTTTCCATCAGTCGGGACACCAACATTTTCACGTTCCAGAGGATTCTCACTTCATTGTTTTCATCCCCATTTTTAGCAAGAGATACTGGAACTAAACCATCCCAGATTTCTATGATGAAAAGAGTCTGGAAGGGGGCTGATAGGCAGAGGTCGGGAGATGGGGCTGCCGAGATGCTGGGCAAAACGTTTTGCAGCATCTGTTTCCCTGTCGCTTTGCGTTGCACATAGCTGGTGGGAGGGAAAACACTTCACTGGGGACAGGAGAAGGGATGCCTTTGGTTTTCCAGTGACTCTCACTCTTTTTGCGCAGGTGGAAATAACTACCTAAAGGCACAGAAGCAAAAGCGCAGGTTCAATTCTATGTAAGATAAAAGTTACGGCTTGCAATGGGATGTCCATCAAATAATTTATGAGTTTAGAAGGCACTGGGAGAAATGTCTCCTTCCAGGAACGTTTGCTGTGTATACCATTATAACTAACAACTAACAAAAGGGGTAAGGATGATATTCCTACAGAGGACGGTGAGGCGGCAAGTGAGAAAGCGCAGTAGGTCTGTGGCCAGAGACTTGTTTGTATTTATCTGATTGTGTTTAGCTGAACCTGGAAAGCCGTGATAGGCAAAGTGGCCCCAATGAGGCACAGAGGCATTTCAGGTTCTACCTTGAAATAGAAACATGGAAAGGTGCTGTAAAAGCGAGAGTTAAACAGATTTTCGAGCAGCGAGTTGGCCCTAGTGAGGCAGCTTTCAAGGCCCCGTCTCAGCCTGACTGAGAGCTGCTGTGCTGGGACGGCAGTGAAACCAGGCTGGTAATTATCACCCGCGCTTTTACAAGCGAGGAGCTTACGGTGCTCATGTGATACCAAGCGCTCGTTGTGTGCTGAGCAGTTTTTCTGGAAGCCTTGGCTTTGTTTTCCCTTAGTCCTGAGAACAAAAAAGAAATGTTGCAAGGAAAGTGCAGAATGAATCCAAAAAGAACAATGGAATTGTGCTTGATTTGTTTAATTCTGAAATCAAGGTCACTTAGAAGTACTACAGCTTTTATTTGTTTTATTGGGTTTTTTTTTAAGGATTTTTTTTTTTTTTTGGCAACATCTTTCTTTTCATTTGACGGTCCTGTCATCCCAGAACTGTATATGTTACTGATCCTGCCTGTATTCAAAGCTGTTATTAAGTGGAGTCTTTTAGATTTTAGAGAAATGATAATGGTTCTAAAGATGACAGAAAGTGGCAGCTGGTGACAAAAAACCCCCTTGATAAGACGACAACAGTAAATCAAACTACTGCCACTTTTTCGTTTCATGTTTGTTAATACCACCTCGCCTTTTGAAGTTTAAAGCAAGGTTCAAAAGAGCCAGGTGCTGAATCATAATATTAAAGCAAGCAAGGAGCTCCATGAAAGAGAGGAGATCTGAGAGGGGAAAGCAACAAACACGGCTTTCAACTGCCTTTTGTCGGCCTTTCTGCAGATGTCACCAGTTGTTATCCCCAGCAGAGGCTTCAAGCTTGTAGCAGTGCCTCTGGCTGATTCCAACTCAACGTTTCAAGTGTCAATCAAAAAGGAAGGACGCAGCTTAGGTCCTGGTCATTGTCCTGTGAAAAGAGCCAAGCATTTAACATTGATTTAGTTCCCTCAATATACAAAGATAGAGCCAGCTTTGTGCAGCAAAAGGGCCTTTGGCAAGGTTGCTTGTAGAGCAATTCCATCGTATCCGATGCTCCTTGGTTTAGCTGTCACACTGCGGTGTCTGGAGTCCTATGAAAAGTTATTCAGGAATGAGTGAGCAAATTAAAAAGAAATAACATGCTCTCCTAAATAGCAATGCAAGCTATAGAAAGTGCTCTTAACGTCATTTAGCCCTGAAAAGCATTTTTAATAAAAGTATTTTGTGCCTTTAAATGCCTTTTAACAAGGAGAATAAGATGGTTCAGGACAAGAGGGGGCCCTTGTGAAACCCATCTCCATTGGACTGGATTAGCAATTGTACCCACAAAGTGTTTTTGGTCAAGTGCTTGCTTGTTTTGTTTTCAAGCCACTTATATTCACCACCATCCACATACTGCATTATCCTTCCATATGGATGTAAAAAACGTCCCCAAACCCAAGGACACCAAAAAGGCCCTGCATAAATGCCACAGATGCCCCCACTCTGGCTTTCCTGTCCTTTCTCAGGTCAAATTCCTGCCTGCTTCTCATAGTTTTCTTAAAATCACCTCAGCAATTATTTCCTTCGACGCCGTTGCACTCCCCGCCAGCTCTCACCCACACTGCCTATGAGCCACGCCAGTCGCTTGGCATGGATGTGGAAATGACAAGTCAGTCGGTGGCTGCGCTTGGACTGTTTTGGCAGGACCCTGGTGGGGGGCAAGTTTTCAGGAATTTGGTAGACACAGTATCTTTGCCCTTAAAAAAACAAAGTGAAACTGGGTGAAACACAAATAAAGCGTCCTTATTGTTTTAAACAAAGTCAACACAGTTTGCAGATGACACCAAGCTGAGTGGTGCGGTTGGCACGCCTGAGGGATGGGGTGCCATCCAAGGGACCTGGACAAGCTCGAGAAGTGGGCCCTTGTGAACCTCATGAGGTTCAACAAGGCCAAGCACAGGTCCTGCACCTGGGTCGGGGCAATCCCCAGTGTCAGTACAGGCTGGGGGATGAAGGGATCGAGAGCAGCCCTGCCCAGAAGAACTTGGGTATGTTAGTGGATGAAAAGCTGGGCATGAGCCGGCAACGTGCGCTCGCAGCCCAGGAGGCCAACCATATCCTGGGCTGCATCCAAAGCAGCGTGGCCAGCGGGTCAAGGGAGGGGATTCTGTCCCTCTGCTCCGCTCTGGTGAGACCCCACCTGGAGTCCTGTGTCCAGCTCTGGAGCCCTCAGCACAGGAAAGACATGGAGCTGTTGGAGCAGGTCCAGAGGAGGGCCACAAAAATGACCAGAGGGCTGGAGCACCTCTCCTGTGAGGACAGGCTGAGAGAGTGGTTCAGCTGGGAGAGGAGAAGGCTCCAGGGAGACCTTATTGCAGCCTTCCAGTGCTTCAAGGGCGCTTAGAAGAAAGATGGGAACGGACTTTTTAGTTGTGATAGGACAAGGGGTAATGGTTTTAAACTAAACAAGGGTAGATTTACACTAGATCTAAGGAAGAAATTTTTGAGTGTGGTGAAACCCTGGCCCAGGTTGCCCAGAGAGGTGGTAGATGCCCCATTCCTGGAAACATTCCGGGTCAGGTTGGACGGGGCTCTGAGCAAGCTGATCCGGTTGAAGATGTCCCTGCTTACTGCAGGGGGATTGGACTAGGTGATCTCTAAAGGTCACTTCCAACCCAATCTATTCTATGATTCAATGATTCTATGGTTATCCTTTGTACCTGGAAGTAATGTTAAAATTGTGAGGAAAAAGAAAAAAAATTACTCTCGTTTTGCTTCTAAGCAGGATTCTTCTTTATGGGGTTTCCAGCATGTTTCCACTCAGGTTTAGTGCACCAGTGGACTGGCTGAGCCACAGGCTGACCTGGTATCACAGAGACAATAGTCTTGGTCCAACAAAATTCTTGTGCGTGCATCCAGCTGCAATCAGATGAGGAAAGGAGTTTAAAGATGGGGAAAATGTTCCACTTTTGCAGGATAAGTACTGCTGTTGTTTTCTGGTTTGCAGAATATTTTTTCCCCAGTATTTTCACCCTCTTCTGTGCAGAAATACAGGTTAAAAATTAATGGAAAATGTCACAAGAAATAGACCATTTCCATGATGGCAATCATTTTTCAGAAGCTGGTTTCCCTTCTTAAAGGCTAGTTTTCTGGTAATACCTTCCTAAGTAAAACCACACTGACTGGCGGTACTTTTCAGCTCTAGAGAAACAGCGCAGCCCCTAAAACTCTCCATGCGTGCTGGTGCTCTTCCCGAGTGAGGAACGGGGTTACTCCCGATGAGCCTCAAAGGAGCCACATTCCTGCAGGCTGCTCATGCACTCCTGTGGCTGGTGTTATCTGCAATTTAGAAATATTCAAATAGAGGATTTCGTAGGAGTTGGGTCTGTTTTCAAATACATGTGTCATTACAGACACACTCATTTCTGTGTTCCTGTAAAAGGTATTTCTAACGGTCCCCGTAGCTGGCACTTCAGTAGGCAGTTGAAGAAAGCATGACTCGCTGGGTTAAGGGACTGATGCACTTCTCTAAACTTCCATTGGGATTTTTAAACACATTTTATTTGATTTAGCCCATGCACTTTTCTTTTTGCCCTCACTTTCTGCCAAACTCGCCCACGGAAAACGTGCGCTAGCTTGACAGCAGCGTAACGTCGAGGTCAATACGCATTTGCACCAGGCACTTGATCCTATGCGCCGCTCCTTTCCCGCAGCCGGCAAACGCGTCCCTCCCTCCGTACGCTTCCCCGAAGGAGCAGGGGAATGGGAGACCTTGGCTTCTCCCGGCTCGCTGCCTGCCAGCGTGCCGCGCTCCTCCCAGCGCAGAGGGAAGACAGAGACGCCGTGAGCGGAGACGCTGCGTCCCGCTGCCCCTGCGCTGCTGGAGTTTCTGCTTTGCCGGTGCCCCCGGTGCTACAGCCCTGCCCCGGCCCCCCCCGTCGCGCCGCCTCCGCTGCCCCAGCGTCCACAGGAGGCAGACGGTGACTTCTTGCCGGTCGTCCCAGCGTATTCCCAACACACGCTTTGGATTAGGGATCAGCGGATAGCAGAGAACAGAAATCAGCAAGAAGCAAGAAAGTTCAAATTTGAGTTGCATGGGTTTTTTTACAAGGCAGCAGCCTGTTGCGTTTTTCTGTGCTGCTAGTTAACAGTGACAACAGCAGCAATAATTTTGAAACAGCTTTTTGTTTGGGGTCTTCAGAGCTTGTTTGGAAAAAAGTTCCAGGAGAAGGAAATTACACTAAAGTAGAAACCGAAGCATGAGCGCGTGCAGGCGTGTATGTATGTGTGTGAGGTGAAAGAAAGGTGAAAACAGGCTGGGGGTGCTTTATCCCAAATCAAGCATTATAAAGCAAAGCTGGGAAACTGAGGGCTTCGGTGACTTAAGGTCAAATTTGTTTACCGGCTTGCTGATATAAGAAATTGCACAATTAAGGTATGGAGACAGTTTTACCATTTCATCACGGTGAGATAATGAGGAGAAAAAGAGAAGGGGGGGGAAAGTAAATGTCATCTTGATCTAAGTTTTGGTCACGGTGACCAAAATGTGTCACATACCTGTGTGGCAGTGCGGCTCAGGAAATGGCACAGTTACCATTTATGATCTTGGTGGCCTAATCCATCCAGGAAATTTTTCATCCTGGCAGTCCCTGGCTGCCAGTGTGTGCTTCTCGCTGTGCGCTTCCAGCGGCACACCTCTCTTCCTTGCTTTCCTGGGACAAATTCAGGCCTCGTTTAAGCAAATGCCAGAGAGGTCCAGCTTGCACAAGGACGAGATTTGATGGACCACTGCTGGTGAATGCGTAGTGAAGGATTCACTTTGGATGGTTAAACACCTTTGTTGAACCATTCTTGTCCCTCAGGGAACTAAAAAATCTCTCCAAAAGCTTCGCTGCCTTGTTTGCTATTCCCCCATGTGACCAAGCTTTTATTTCACTTCCCACCCACAATAGCTCGTTTCTCTTATGCCTCCTCAACCTGCTCACTCCCAGCCCTCCTGCTCTTGATGTGGACATGTTTTTAAAGATCACGTATATAAGCCATTCATTCTCCTTGGAGGTCAAAACAAAACAAGTGACAGGAGTAATTTTCTATGAGCGAGTAGACCTAAGTACATTGCAAACCAGTTTCAAAACTTTTTCAACAGCAGTGCCACATAGCATATCCTTGGAGGTCATGAGATAATGCATTTGCATTCTTCAGTGTTGTGAGAGTAATGTTTCTGGTTGCCATTGTGTCTGTTGGAAATAATGGCTTCTGGTCACCACAGGTTAGTAGATGCAAACAGCAGACTGTATCACAGCAACTTCACTAATGCAGAATCCATTGTAAATCCAGACGTTCCTGCCTTATCCATAAAGAGTAACTGCCTAAGTGTTCCATTGGGAAAAAATGGCACAGTCCTGGGAGTGTCAGGGATGTAGCATTTACAAATCAATTCATAATTTCATTTGTATAAGGACATCATTTTTTACCATACCATAATCACAAAATACCATCTTGCTTAAATGCCTGTTATTACCATTGTTGAGGGCTATGGCACAGAGAAATCAAGTTTAGTTTGTTTTTATTTTAGGCAGTGGAACTCTGTATTCACACTGTTTCTTCGTTAGCAAAACCTAAGCGCACGCAGTCCATAGTGAGCATTTTCATTCACCTTTCCCACAGAAAAACTCTCTTCGGTCTAATGATCTTCATGCAACTTAATCGATGGCAGACTGCAAAATCTAAATTACAGGCATTGTCCTCTTCTTTATTTGTCAGGCAAGAGTTTTGCGATGATACCTCCAGTCAACATTTTCCAGAGCTAGTGTGACTACAGGAAGTATCAGTACACTGTTTTACAACTACTGTCAGTGCCTCTAATGACATTTATGGCTCAGCTTTGGATGTTATTTTCAGAGCTATCGGGAGTCCTCAATTCCAGCTTGAACCATCTCTGCAATTAAAAATATAAGTGTTCCAAAATTCATAACCAAACCTGGAGGGACCCTCCTGCTTGACTCTTCTGACAGCTATTCCCACTTACTTAGTATGGCTCGGTGGCAGGGCCATTTCTCAAAGCAAGGAGCCTCCAGCTCCAAAAAACCCAACACAATCTTTCCAGGACCATCTCTGTTTAACTGATACACAACAAAAGCAAAGGAAGTACCAACGCAGGGGCATGTCTTCACTTGTTGTGTTCACTAGAGGCCAGCCACGGAAGAGCCGGTGCCTGTCTGACACCCACCTAGCTAGGGATGGGACATCATGACAAAGGCACAGAGAAGCTGGTTGCAGGATTGTTTTCTAAATAAATGAGTGAATAAAAGTTACGCTTTCAAAATATTCATAGAAATGTAAAAGGGAAAGCTTTAGGAAAAGCCCTATAGAAAGATGCCCACTAAAATTTGAAGTGCACCTAAGGCTGCAACATAGCATACCTCTGTCATGGCAAAGTACATGCATCTACAATCTTAGTATTACATACCTGAAGAAAGCCATGTACCCCTGTGATGGCAGATCAGACGTTAACACTGCTTTTTAAAACTATCGATCAAGAAAATTAAAGCTGGTAATTAACATCTGTCATCAAAATGTGTGAAAATATTTTCTCTTTAACGTAACACTAATGATTAGACTAGCATTAAATGTATCATAAATATAATTATTGTATGCTTTAATCAGTTTGATTTTATCTGCTTTTTTTTTTTTTATTCTAGTTCCCAGTAGTCAAAGTTTTCTCTGCAGGTGAAAGATGCTGCAAGATGGCACAGGCCATGGATGCCAAGATGTGTGTGACTGTGATATTCCCATCTGCAGGAACAGCAAACTAGTTCAATCACCGGCATTACCAGTTCAGTTCGGCTGAGGATCTGGCCCCTACTGTGTTTATTATTAGATGGAACGGATGAGAATATACTAATTTCTGCTGAACTTTTTCATGGCCTTGCTCTTTCTTCCTTTCTTTCCATTCCTCATACCCCATCCAAGATTTGTGTTGCAGAAATTCAATGTCCCTGTTGCTTTTTTGCTTTTTTTCACTTGAATCTGAATTGCAAAGCCAACTAGATTTCATCATGGGTTATATGCTCTTCCACTTGCTATCTGTAATCACAGTCATTGTGAAACTCAAAGCTAAGTCAAGAATTGTTGCCTTTTTATGGCTCCCTCTTTTATATATGTTGTGTTGGAGAGCGGTCGTTACCGTTTTTTTGTCGTTATTTCTGGGCTTCACTCCATTAGCTAGCGAACAGGCCTTCTCTCATTGCTTTCCTTCAGTAAATACTGTAACATTCAGCTTCCTTTCAGGCTTGTGCTTTTAAAGAAAATCTTTGTACAATTAAAGATATGAAATTGCTAAATACAAGGCTGCATTCATTGTTCTCCCTTTTTAAAGGTTTAATCACACTTAATGGCTCTCTTGAAAACTTGAATTTTCTGTGTTGATGGTTTTACCCCACTGAAAGAGTTTGCTAATATACTTTTCAAGTGTTTTCTCCTTAAATGAGCTATTCAAGAAGTTTTGTGCAGAATAAGATTGAGGAAGGATATATCCAGAAACAGTTATGAAAAGGGTCCAGGGCTATCTGTTTATCCATTGGCAGAGATTCATGAGCTCAGCAGCAGCCAGAAATAGGAAGAGCAAATATAATCCTGTCCAGCTTTGAAGGATACATCTTGAGATGTCTTCTGTTCCTCCTTTTGGACAAGTCTCAGAGCAACAGTTGCTTCATCTTGAACCCTCCCAAGATGCGGCCCCTGATGGCCACGTGATAAGCATTGACCGTTGTGAGAATACATAGACCAAAGAGGAGGTAACTTTGGTCCTGTGTGTCTTGTTCCAGTCACAACCATCACCACGTTCTCTGAGAGCACCTCTCTGAAGCACTGGTAGCTGCGGCGTTGCCCACGCAGGGCTGGAGCGATGTTACAAAGAGGGTTAGCACACATCTTTACTCAGTCCTTGGTAATCAGCTTTCTGTGACTGGCCAGCCAGAAGTATACAGCCACCTCTACGAGACACAGACTGGACACCCATGCGCTGTTTGACTGAGTTTGAAGTTTTGCCGTGGCTGTTATCACATCTAGGAATGAAGCCACAAGCCTTGTGAAAGGTCTGGAAACTTCCAAACACAGCATCTCATTTACACAGCAGCACAAATTCCTTTGGTTTGCCCAGCGTTTCTGTCTTGATAGTCAAAGCCATTCAGGGTATTGGACTTGGCTTCCTGAGATATCACATGTCCTTCCACCAACATGACCTCCCATGGCATTTGACAGGAACAATCTGGACTGCGAACCAACAGGGGAAGTTTGTGAGCTTATGCAACGAAATTCCCACAGCTCCTGGAGCTAGACTCCTTTATTTTCTTTTATCCTTTCTGATAGTTATTGATCTCAATATATTCAGAAATAAATATGCCCCTCTTTTGTGGCATACCTGTTTTCCCCGTAAAGTTTAAAACAAACCCAGAGATTCACAGTCCCATCCACTTATGCATAAAACCTTAAACAGAACAAGCGCAAACCTTATGGGACATTTTACAAACTACAGGAGAAGTAGGGAGACAGAGAAGAAAATAATCTCTGCTATTTTATTTATATGTCTGAATACTTGGCAGCCACTCAGCTACTTTGGTAATGGGGACCATATAAGTAGGTAGGTGCAGGTTTAGTGAGATGAATATTATAAATTAAATGTAGTAGGAGTAATGTTTCATCTCTCTGTCTCAGGGCTGATACCATAACATAAATCCTGAGATACTTTAGATTAGATAGATGTGATATGCCAATCTCCACTTAAATATTTAGGGTCTGCTCCCAATGAAGTTAATGGAAGTAGGATCAGCTCTTTATTGCTCCCGTGCTATCAGTGAGTCTTCACTTCCCATCGAGCAATTCACATTTTGTATTACATTGATACAAAAGCCTCATTCTGCTCATCTCAAAGTCGGCGGATTTTGTTTTATCAGCGGGAGCCCTGTTAGGGTATTAGTGCTTTAAATTGAAGCTCCCAGACGCGGTTCACATGGCTCAGAGCCACTCGTCCCCATTGCGAGCGCTCTGTCCTTACTGTAGCGTGTGGAGGAGCACTTAGTTCTCAAGTGCTCTTGGGCTGGGGAGACCGAGGGACGCAGATGACTTTACGTCACCTTCCTGCTCTCCTCCGCTGCAGTCCCAGGCCTGTCTGGAGCCCTTTCAGGCCCTGCTTGCACACAGAATGTCAACGGCATCTTTGGGGCAGCTCTGCATTGGGCCGGGTTGAAACCATCAGGGCACGCAGCCTGGAGCAGCTGCACTCACTGGGGCAGCAGGAGATGCACCAAGGACCCCCTCCTCACCCCCAGCGTACGCTACACGATCGCAGCCGTTGTATACAGTCATTTTGAATGAAGGTGTTTCGCTTGCGCTCTTAGAGCGTTTGGATTTGCTCAGGTTGGGAACGGGATTGCCTAGCAGAGGGCCCGGGGGGGTGCAGGCAATGCTTCCCAGCCAGGACAGAGACGTACGGCAGGAGTGGGCTGTCTGGTCACCTGCTGTTAACGGCTTCAGTTTATCTAATAGCCCTCTCGTTGTTGATGAAGTCGAATTTTCAGCACAGGTATTTGAGTTATTGCCTACCGTGAATTCGGAGACCTGCCAGCCATATGAGCCCGCACAGCAAATGCCGCACACCCCTGTGTCCCTTCTGGATTTGTTACACACAGCCAAGGAGCTGGGGAGCAGAGACAGGATCCGGTGGCGTACCTAACCGGTTATTACGGAGCACGGTTTCTGCATTTATGATGAACCGTTCCTGGAAGATTCTTATTCAAAATAACAGCAAACAGCACAAACAAACCAGTGTTTTAACTGTAAACTATGTGAACAGGAAAAAGGGAAACCCAGGCTTTAGAGGCTTCATTACATGCCACGTTCTGCTACATTTGCACATCACTCGGTACCTGAAGCGGTCCTGTCTGGTCACCAGAGCTGCCCATAGAGGTCCCAGCACATCCCAAAGCACACGTCCCAGTTGCACTCAAGCCAAGCACAGGCTTCAGGAGGACAGTGATTTTAAGCACTGTGGCTGAAGCCAGCTGCCGGATTTGCGATGGAGAGGTGAGATAGCACTCAAGGTGAGTGGCAAAACCGTCTATGACCTTTTCCCTCACAGATGGTTGACAGGCACAACACACTATCAGGTTTCTTATGACTGCGCTAACGCTCCCTTCCCGATTCATCTCGGAGTGGGCATCGTCGAAAGGTGCTGTGTCTTGTGCTCTGGTTCTGGTTTTCTTGTGGGTACTGCGCTGGAAAATACTCAGTCCTTTATCGCCGCAAACCCACCCGGAACGTCACATGAGGACGTCTTTAAAAGCCATGTGATGTTCATTCAGTTTGTTTTCTTAAATACAGAGTGTCTCCAAAGTTACTGATTAATTTCACGCAGTGCAAGGAGAACTATTGATTCCCTGTGTCTGCTTCTGACCCTTTAAGATATAAAAATGCAAATACATTGCTTAAAGAGAATATTTATTTATTCCTTGTACCTGCTAACATGTGACTTCAACAGAAAAAGCAGCTTTTGCTGGTTTTGTTTTGATAAACTCTAGCATGTTTGGTATTTCACTGAAACAATATGCTAACACACTCATTTCTAAGCTAGTCCTCGTATCAAACTCCCCCTTTTCTGCTATACGCTCCACGGCTCTCCAGCACTGCCAGAGCGCACACAGAGTGGTGGACCTGCAACTTTGCTGGCAATGTTTATTTTCAAAAGACAAATATTGTGCCAGCGTTAACTTCAATTAGGAGACGTATTTGACAATCTGACTACTCCATCTGATGCCTCAAGGGCAAATTTCAGCACTTTATGAAAGATGCTGGCCAAAGACTGATCTATATATATGAATAAAATATAGGGGGGAGAAGTTTTAATGAACATTTGAAAACAAAACTATCAAGAATTAATTGCAAATATTCACATGCAAATAAAGGGTTTGTTTTATATCCGCGAAGGCTAGCGCACTCAGAAAGAACGCTGCCGCTCCATCCTTTAACTGGCCCTGCTGTGCCTCCACACGACGAGCGTCTCCGGCGGGCTATAATCAATACCATAGGAGCTACAATGCGTAGCCACCACGGGGGGCCGATCCTGCAGCCCTACAGCAGGGCATTCTGCCTGCCGGCTACCGCGCGGGGGGGCTTCACCTCACCGCGTCTCCGTGGGCCCGCTCCGGGCTTGACCGTTTTTATTCACATCTAATCATCTGATCAACTTCTTTTGTATTGCGTTCTGATCGCTTAATGGCGCTTTAGTTGCAAAATGTTCCCAGAGCGTGTAAGAGGCTCCTGCGTCGTTCTGCGAAAAGCTGCCCGCTTTGGAGAGACCCTCACCGGCTGCAAAGAGCCTGCACGA
Organism: Phaethon lepturus; assembly: GCF_000687285.1. NCBI lineage: Eukaryota > Metazoa > Chordata > Aves > Phaethontiformes > Phaethontidae > Phaethon > Phaethon lepturus. Next base: position 90,590 of record NW_010524821.1, on the reverse strand, counting down.
GGCCTCGCGCCGCTCAGGGGCACGGGTGGAGCTACATTTGGCCCTTCTCCATCTCTTCTTCAGCTAAAGCTCCAGGTGACTTCAGCGGGAGGTCTGCCTGAGCGGAGACGCACTAGAAGCCCCTCACTGTTGTTGCACGGTCACGGGGAAACAGGCAGTGTCACATCACCAGGAAATATTTACAAAATTGCTTCTACAGCCCCTATGCAGGTGCTAACAAGCTGGTCTCCCCGCTCCTCTGGAGATCAGGAGCTGGTGTTTGACCCAACCCAGGCACCCTAGCTAGGGGAAACCCACAAAAGTGGAGGTGTTTCCGAGCCAAATCTGCTGTCCCGAGGCTGGAAGGAAGAGCGCTGTGTTCAGCACAGACTTGGAGGTGGCAGAGAGGGAAACCTGGGCGGGACGCTGCCCGCACCTCCGCATCTCACACCCCTTTGGAAGGGGTGCTCAGGTCCTGCATTGAGGATCCCCGAAATCGCTGGCACCAGGGCCTGCCTCTCCCGAAATCCATAGGCGCGGATGACACAGGCGGGAGCGCCGGATTGTTTATCACCGAGGGGATCGCCCCCAACAGCGCACAGGTAAAGCAGAGACAAAGGTGACAGTGTCGCACTACTCTGGGTAGACCCTCTCTCTCGCAGGGTCTGATGTGCCGCTGCTGGAAAGGTTTCTATTTTGGTGAGGCCACAAAAGCTTGAATACTTTTCCGAACCAGTTTGGTAGTAACTGCGAGCTGGGAAGTTATTCTCACGAGAGTTCAGACCTGTGTAACTTATTCAAGAGACATAACCTTGCTATGTAAGTCTTAATTACCATCTCCAGTGCTTTAGTAAGGGTATGATCCCCTATAGCTCCTTTAAGGTCACATGAATACCCTGGGCCTTGATCCTTAGATGGTGGGACCCTGCACATTTGTTCTCAGGCAGTTTCTATTTACATTTGACTCCATTCACCCGCCCTTATTTCACGGCCAAGAACATAAGCGGTTATTTTCTATAGACGTCAATTCAAAGGTCTCTCAAACTACAGCAGCTGGGAATGTTCTGTTGGAATGACTTTCTGGGGGAAAAATCTGCCTTTTATAAAATCGGGATTTCTTTTATGGGAAAATTTCCATTTTGCCAGAAATTTCTGGTTTTCTATTAGGAAAAATCAAACTGATGGTTCCATGGCTGCTTGGCTGGAAGGCCCCTGTCGATTTTGTTGTCGTCTGCAGGGAGAGAGCAAAATTGACAATAGTCTTCCAGGCAGGCAGCTGGGGAGATGCAGCAGGTCTGGAAGAGGGAGGAGGGGAGGTTGAGTGCCCTGGCGCTCTGCCGGCCCTGCAGCCCAGCTGCCTCCCCAGC
>NW_010524821.1:57133-89122 GCF_000687285.1 Phaethon lepturus | reverse complement strand
CTCCTGCCGCTCTCCCTTTTCGGCAGGCAGCTGGCAAGCCCCAAGAAATTTCAGTTTGCTTCCCCTGAAAGAGATCTTTGGGGTTTTTTTTCTGGAGAGCATTTCCCTGGCAAAAAAAAAATTAAGTTTAAAATCAAAATTTAAAATATCACAATTTGAGGAGAGAAGGGAGAGGAATAATTTCAAAATGACCATTTTTTCATGGGAAGGAATTTCTGTGATTCAACCAGCTCTAGCTTACACCTGGTAGCACACCGGTAGGAAAAAAAAAATCTATTCTTTTCTTCTACGTCCATACGTTGTTAAAAAGTACAGCGCAGGAAATAAATGCACCTGTGTGGAGAAGGCCAGCAAAAGAACAACATTAGTCACACTTAAGATGGATTTGGAGAGGTGCACAATGAGGGCAAATATCTCCTTTTGTGCCTCAAAGGGGCTGGGGAGAGCGGTGATCCCACATCGAGTGGCAGCACTGCCTTTACTGCCAAAGTCATACCCCGAAGTCCCCACCAGCTCCGCGCCTTTGCTCACAGTTAGCAATAACCAGAGAAACAAATGTCGATCAAATCTTGTAAAACCAAAAGTAAGCGTAACTGGATTGACTAACTTCAGTCTGATGCCATTTGAAATGGCTGACTAATAAATCCTAAAATTCAAGGATTTTTATGGCATTGGTCATAGACCTTTAAGTAGAAGGCAGGGAGTGTGTCTTGCTGTAACGTCGATCATAACCGAGAAGCTGAGCTCACTGCGGGCTGTTTTGCAGGCTGCGAAGCCTCTTCCATTGTGTGTTTGTGTGTATTTCTCAACCTTTCTGAATGTGTTCAAGTTATCCTCTGTTTAATCCACGCTGATGAACAACAGTAGAAGCTGCAGAAAAAATGATGGGAGGAAAACGTACGTTCACTTCCTGACTCTAAAAAGTATTTAGCCCCAGTAATGAGTTCTGGAGGGCGTCCTTTGAGATTTCACACACAAACACACACAAAAGCACTCTCGTCGTTGCAGGACTCGTTATTCTTATGATCCTAAGCATATTTTTGTAAAAGAGAAAGAACAAGAGTCTTTCTAATCCTTGAATAATTACGTTCAGCAAATCAGATAGATAGATAAAATATTTCAACAAGCACCTTGAAAGAAAAAAAAAAAAGTTAAATTATATTCCTCTACATTCCAATAATCCATCCCTGATTATCCTATAGATACTGTGCAATGCATGATACCAGTATTGATGAAACACCAAAAGGTAATGGTATCAGCACAGAGCAACATCAGCAGAGCAGAAGAGCAAATATGACTTTAATTGTAGGCTCTCTATTATGATTTTATAGTGTAGGCTTTTCGGATAATTTATTAATACTAACAAAGATGAGTGATTTGGAGGCTGCATATTTTTTATTTCTTAGGAGTTATTTTATTTGATAATGACATTAAATATTAGAAACTATAACAGCTGGTGTGTTTATCCTTACTTGAGTGTATTAACCTCTTTAGCCCTTTTTTCCAGAAGAAGGATTCAGCATTACAGATTTGACTGTCAGCTGCAGTGCCTGGCGGCCCGTTGGATTGGCACCCTGACAGAATCGAAAGTCCAGTGCTGCAAGTAAACATGGATGACACTGCAGATAGACAGAACTGGCTGACTTGAGGCACCTGCAGCTGTTTGCACCAGAATAAAAGCAAAGGTTGTGGTCACTGGAGTGGAAAAACACTGAATTTACCTCTAGTTATTTTGCCTGGGAATTTTCCCCCCTTCTTTTTTTTTTTTTCCCTGCTTGTACATTTTGGAATCTTTCCACTAAAAGCACATTAGGCTGAAATACCTAAGTGAAAAAATCCACCAGACACCAGAGGGTTTTAGAACCTATTCCCCCCACCTCCTTTTATTCTTAAATGCATTGAACAGTTTCCCCACTAGTTTTTTCCTGGTAACAACTAGTCCTTTAGCGGTGTGAGTACTAGGTGGCAGAGAAGGATGCAAACACTAAGTAGCCAGAAACAATTCTCAGCAGCTGATTTTTCAAACGTTGAATAGACAGCAACACTTCTTAGCAGCTGATTTTTTTTTTTTTTAAACACATCATTCACAAGGACTTCCACAAGTGACAGAACAGCAGCAGCCCAAACCTCTTTGTTCTGTAAAAAAGCTTGTGATCTCTTAAGCACTCCTGCTTCCCAGGACAGGTGCCCAAACAGGTCCCTTGGAAACGAGGAAGACAGCATGGGAACTTAGTAGCTGCTCTCACTGGTACGCTGCGATCGATCAGCACGGCAAACTCACAGCCTGAATATTCATTCCTGTAGCATGGAGAATCTCGGCGTGCTTTACAAACAGCATTTAATTGCCATAATCCTCAGTAAAGGTATTATATCTAGTTCACCAGTAGATAAACTGACGCACAAAGAGCTTAGGGGACTTGCCCAAGGTCACACCCTGAGTCAGTGGTGAGCTGGTGACAAAGACGTGACTCCGGGCGGCCGGCACTGGCAGCGGGGCGATGCCGTGCCTGCCTTGCCCAGCCCCGGCGGCATAGCCTACCTCTCCGGAGCGAAGATCCGCAGCTGGACCGACAAACGAGCGGGAGAGGGGAGGGTAGATAGGTATGACAGAAACGAGGTGTTTGACGGCTGGGCTTTTCCCCTATGCCGCCTGCATCCCTTTATAACATCAGATAATTTACATTTTTAAAGAAATGTGTATTCTTTTTCATCATGGGCCACTGGTGAGCCTAACGCTATCTTTTGTGCGGCACCCCCACTAACAGAGGTGGCGGAGTATCAATCACGGCTTTCCCTGGGGTCATACCTTGCTATGCTGGCTCTTGATCAGAAAGAAGCAGATGGTTATTTACAAACAAAATAATCAAGACCTCAAGAAGGTTGGTGTTTTTTTCCCCAAACCCTCCCACAGATGAGGCCAAAATAAGGCAAAGTTGCTTGTGTCCCCTTCTGCCAGCTTTCAAGGACACTGCCTGTCCTACCAGCACCTTTAAAATGTGTTATCAGTTAAAATTGCCAAAGAAATGCATGGCACCTGAGAGGGTAGAGTTGCCTTAGATAATTCAGTGGCTTTCATGAGAATCTGGCACTTAAACCACAATGTGAATTACTGCTGGATTATTGTGCAGGAATATTGTTATCGCTGTACACTACATGTTTGCAATCAGTTCTTTACAAGCAACGCACAGACTGCCTTTGAATCTTGTTCAGTAGCCATGGTCACCCTCCTTCTTTATTTAGTGTTAAGTGTTATTCATTTAGCAGTAAAAAATGAACAAAAGAAAAGAAAGCAGGTGCTCTAAGTTTACTCTACAGCCAGCTGTCAGGAAGACACACTTTACTTATTTATTTATTTTTTGCGGAACATAAAGGGGATTTATTGAAAGTGTTTGGGAAAAAATATGAAGCATACGTTCAATCAGTCTTTTCTGTAATCAATAAGGTTACTGAAGCAGAAAAAACTATAATGAGTTGTCACAGAATTTGAATTCCCATTTGCTTCCTTTTATATGTATTCAGGCAGAAAATCGTCATGGAAAGTGAAAGTTGGGAAGCAAGGCCTGGCTATGACTCTTGGGTTGGGTTTGTTTTTAATTCACCAGGTAGCATTTGACCAGCTCCTTGCTGTGTGTTGGGGTGGGCACAAGCCTCTAGTATGAGCAAGACAAGTTACAGTCAGAGAGGTGAGACTTCCTTGCATTTCATGTGGAGAAACCACTTTGGTGAAGTACAGCTGATCTTGCTTTCAGAAGACGCTCAGGCACAATGGTGCATCTCTCTGCATTGACTGCGAATTTCTTCCCCCCTCTCTATATTCAGAATTTTCAGCCAAGGGTCTAAGTGTCCCCAGCTCAAATGTAAAGAAAAGCTGAGCCCAGCATGTCGACTAAAGATGTCATTCCAAAGGTGCCTGAAGGAGATTTGACCATAAAGCCAAAGGACCTTCAGGCTCTCCCCTCCTTCCCAGCATGTTGTAAGAGTTTTTTAAAAGCATTGCCAAAGCATGTGAAAAAAGGAGGCAGAGGGTGTTGGACCACCTACCCCAGTGCTGGGACCTCTGCTTTGCGGAGTGGTAAGGCCCACAGCTTTGTCAGGTTTCTGCTGGTTTCTACTTAAACCTGAGCATCAGGAGCTTCATGCCAATGGTTGTGTGGCCCGTAGGTTCCTGTGCCGCAGGTGGGGATGGGAATCAGCAAGCAGTCATGTGAATAGTGAAGTACCTGGTCCATGATCCCGAGACCTACATCTCAAAAATTTGTTGAAGGACATGCATCAAAATTTTTAGCAACAAAACCCTGTCCTCACTTACATCAAGGGACATCACTGAGGACCCATGGATTTAAGGCACACGCTAGCTAAAATTGTTTTGGTCTCTCAAGTCACTACCTTCAGGAATCATCCAATGTGATATCACTTGTTCAGTTCTCTCTTATTTACCTTGCCTATTTATTTTTCATGTGCTCTTTCTTACTTAAGTACTTGAATGTCCCTGTTGCTTTGCAGAATACCCATTTTTTCCCCTCAGTGTTCATATTTTAAAATTTTTTCCAAATGTTTATCCAAAGACTATGAGTTTTGATTTTAAAATGTCATGGTACTTCATGGGCTTGTAGCTCACATGTTTCCTAGCCTGACATTCTGCTAGCTCTTTGGCTCCACGATTCTCTAGTCCCACTGGGAAACTGTGGAACAGCTATCATTTGTAAGAATAGATTATATTTATACTATATAGAGAGGATGTTCTGATCTCAGCTTACAATACATCTTGGGAAAGATAGGCAGAAACCTGGCCCACATAAAAGAATAAGAAATTAAGGTATCTGAATGACAATTTCTACTTGCCAACATGGTGGCTTTTAAAATACATGTTCCTGATAATTTTCAGTTTAAAACTAAAAACATTTCACTTTTGTGTCTGCACATATTGAAAGAAAAAACTTTAAAAATTCCACAGTAGATACCTTTCATGAAGTGTCAAAGCCAATTAGTCACCCAAAACAATGCAAATGGAAATTTTATGTCCAGCCCTAGACTTTGTTCAACCTCTCTCTTTGACTGCTTCTGAAGTGTACTGTCTCCACCGTCACATCGTCCTTTGGTGATGGGGATTTAGACTTTAATCTAAATGATCAAGTCAAAGTCAGACTGAAGAAAACTCTTTCTCTGAATGACTCTAACCTTTCCCTGTTTCACTTCTTGGTCTTTTTCTTTCTTTTGTTTCTTCTTTTTTTTTTGATCCAGATGGTGATAGAATTGAGACAGGGAAAATACAGCACATTGCCAAAATCACATAAATTTTAATGGCTTTCCTGTTCACTTAACTCCACATCAACAGTGTGACCTTGCTAGCCTGAACCATGAACCACCAGGGTGTGGAGGCCAAGAGCTGGGTGGATCTGGCCTTGCTCCAGTGCCTGTTGAACAAAGGAAACCATGGGACATTTTGTGGGATATTTTTGAAAACACTGGGTGTCTTTTTCAAGACACTTGTGCCTCAGTTATATGAAAGCTGGCAATAGATTTGGTAACCAGTCAGCACCCACCTCCAACAAGACTAGCACACAATTAGCACTTGTGCAGTGAATGTTACCCAAGCTCTATCTACTCTGATCATCTATGTTTCTTCAGCATAACCTAAAAATTTTATATGGCCTTTGTTTCCAGGATATTTACGCATCTCAAAGTCCTTAATGTGTTTGTCCTGCAAGATAGGGAATTCTAATGATTGTTAGCAGGAGGGAAATTTAAGGATGGTGAAAGACTTAAGTAAAAAGATTTTAAAGGTGTTCTAGCATCACAAGACGTAGAGGCACGTATCCTTAGTCCAGAAAGGATAAAAGCAATGGTCTTCTCTGACCTCTTGTACAATGCAAGCCACTTAATTTCCCCAAATTAGTGCATTTTAAGTAAAGCAAATCTTTTAGAAAAACATTCCATCTTGATTTTAAAATTTCCACTGGTGTAGAAGTGCCACAACCCTTGGTAATTTGCTCCAAAGGTTAATTACGCTCCCTGATAAAAAACGTGCGTCTGATTTTTAATCTGAATTTGTCCCTATAAAACTTCCAACCTTCAAAGTCTGTTATCTAACAGACTGAAGAGCCTTCATTTTAAAAATTACATTCCCCATGGAAGCAATTAGTGTGGGATTAACTCATTTAACTTTAACCACACAAAAATGAAGCATCTTGTCTCACCCAGCATTTGGGGATCCTTCTGTAATCAACTGAGAGAAACAGGCACTACCAGAAGGCAATTCATTGCAGCTAACTCCGTACGGGATTAGTTACCCACTGGAGATATCTAACTTCTGCACTGACTTAATAAGGGAGACAAAGCAGTGAGCCTAGACCGTATTCCTGTCTTTCAGATGGGGAAAGTTGGGAAAAAAAAATCCCATAATTTTGGACTGTGATCAGCTCACCTCATTAGTCATCTGTTTTCTGGGGGAAACATTGAATTCATTGAGCTCTTCATGATAAATCACCTCTTCTAGTTCCTCGCATCCTCTTGGGGGTGTTCTCCCAGTGCTCCTCAGCTTATCGACACACTTCTTGTGCTGGGGTTCAGAATGGGACCATATACTCCCAAAGGGGTGGTATTGATGTCAATATTAGTATTAATATAAACTCACCCTGTTCAGACCTCACATTCCCTCTGCACGTTCTGTGACGACCCCTTTTAGGCACCCACGCTACGCTGGAAGTTCTGTTTTACAGATTGCTCCCCTGTAATGAGTTCTAAGTCTTTTAAAAAGTCACACCTACGACAGGAGAGGTCCTGTAAGGCTGACTTCTGCTGTTTCTAGACAGAAAACATCAGAGTTTGGCCAAAACATCTAGCTTGTCCCTTATCAACAACACATTCACTTTATTATTGTCTACTCTCCTAGTGTTCGTGTGGTCTGTAAGTATAATCTATAGTGACTGATCTTTTCTTCTTTCAGGACATGGTTAGAAATGTTAAACAGCTTTGGATCCAGAACCATTCTCCGCAGGACTCCAGTGGAGACACACCTGCTCAGTGACATTTTCCCATTTACAATTACATATTGAGATGTACCAATTAGCTTTTTTTTTTAATTCGTTTGATGTTTGCTGCAATGATTTTGTAGCGTTCTCCTTTCTTAATCAAACTGTCAGGTGGTACCAAGTCAAATGCCTTACAGAAACCTAAGTACATTACATCAGTGTTATTACCTTTCTCAACCAAGCTTATAATCTCATAAAAATGATATCAAGCCAGTTTGACAAGATCTATTTTCCATAAACCCATGTTGAAAGGCATTAATTATATTACCTTCCTTTAATTCCTTATTAATCAAGTCTCATATCAGCTGTTCCAGTATTTTGCCTAGGATCAATGTCAGGTTGACAGGCCTATAATTACTCAAGTCATCCCGTTTAACCTTTTTAAGTGTTGGCTCTATATAAGCTTTCTTCTATCCTTCTGGAACCTCCCCAGGGCACCAAGATTTGTTGAAAATCATCATTAATGGTTTAGAGAGCTCCTTTGCTAGTTCTTTTAAAATCCTTTGTCAGCTTCTGTAGCCTCTGTTATGACCATACACCATTATTGTTGCAAAAAGCTCTGGAAGCTCCCCTGGACACTTCCAGTACCCAAACACCTATGCAAGTCTGGCTGGCAGTGAGATGCTTAAAGAAAGGAAAACAGAGAAATATGAACTCATTTTTTCCACTTTCTGCCCATGGTCACTTGAAATATCATTTATTCACATGAGAGCATATAAATTCACATGAATGTTTGCCACATAGTCCTACCTTGAATAAAACCACCATAAGACCTCACCTCAATCTCACAAATAGCGGCAGTCACTTCCAAGGAGCAACACAAATTTCCTCCAAGAAGCATGCCTACTATTGTAGCGCAAACCTGTTCTTACACTCTCTGCAGAATCCAAACCCCTGATGTTCTCAAACTTTTTCCCTTCGAAGGCATGAAGGTTTCCTTCCATATGCATCAAGGCAAAGCTGAGCCTAATTTGGGCTATGGTTGTACCCCAGTAATCTGACTAGCTCAATTAAGTTTGAAAATACACAACTTTGATAATTTCTATATGAAAGAAAAGAGACTGGCTCATGTATATGTAAAGTACTGTCTGAGAGAACACCAAATATCAGGAAATAAAAAAAAATTCACATTTTTACTTTTAATACTGAAATATTCCAAATATTCAGTCGTAGGATATATCTCCAAAACACTGCAACTTCCAAATGGGACACTGCAATGTTGTCAGTGGTGGCTATTGCATTCTTTTGATAAGGGGATTGGTACTTTGGTGTGATCCATATAAAAATACCATAGCAGAAGTACGTCCTGTTGTAACTTTTAAATGTCCTTGTTTAAGGCCAGTTTTTCTACTAAGAATTTGTTTTGTGGATACTCAGCCAGGTCATCTTCCGACAGACTGAAGAGCAGGTATTTCTGTGTTCCCACTCCCTATGAACTAGCGGCCCCTGTGTGGCAGGCAGAAGGGGTGTGTTTAATTCTAAGTGTGCATGCCTAATTTAACTTTGCCGGTAATTTAGCTAAGTTGTGCACTGAGATTTTTTGTGAATAAGTAATAAAATGCATGGACAATTTTCCACATAAACATTTTCTGAGTTACTTGCATACCATCTGAATTCTCTTCATGTTCCTTCTAACAGATGAAGCCCCTGAAGTTTTTGTTTCTGTTGGTTTTGGTATTTTGTTCAGGTATCCTTGAGATTAGTTAATGAATTAATTATTTTCTACATTGCCCTGTGCCAATACAGCTCATAGTCAGGAAGCATGAAGGTAGGGTTATTTGAAAAGCTGACTGAAAAAGCAGAGCCAGTTCAGATGTGTGTGTATATATGAACATATACATAGCTAGATATAGCTATCTGTAAATATATACATATGTATGCGTGTATGTGTGTAGAATGTCAGTTGCTAGTATTATTATTTGGATGGAGATAAAATAAATCTCTCCAAATTTAGAAGGGTAGAACTACCATAAAAATTAACAAATCTTTAAACTGATGAATATTTTAAAATTAAATCTGACTAGGTGGAACATTTTTTGAATTGTAAAGGTGTATTAAGTGAAAGAGACTGACACTAAAAGTATTCTACTGTTAAAGAAACAAAAAAAAAGAGGCATCCTTTTAGCTAGTGTCACAGATCTGGTTGCCTCACTGAAAAAGATACAGCAGAAAGAATCACTACCAAGAATGGAAAAAAAAAGTGATTTGATGCATGGCCTTCTTCCTTCTGTACTGCAGGTTAGTACACATGAAGCTGAGCAAAGTGTATGGATTAATGAATAATCTACATGGGATAAACCTGAGGCTCCCAAATAAACTAATGCAGTAAAATTAAAACCTGAAGTGCAAATGTTTTACATATCATATATTTAACTTATGGAACAGTCACTGTTGGAGGTTGTTAATGAGAAAAATAACCAAGGAGATGGCAGAAAAAGCAGTAATGGGAATAAAAAAGACATGATCTGAATTACCATCAGTAGGTACAAAAACCTACACAAATACCTAAATATTGTAAATTAGGGAATTTTTTCCTTGGTATACATATTTGGTGGTTTACCTTTTTTTCCAGAGTTGTTTGTCCCATTGTAGGAGGCAAGATATCTAACTAGATTAACTATGGACTCATCAAAATTATTTCCTATGAGATAAATTTCCGCTGTTTACCCAGGACCGCATTGCTAAAAGTATACAGTTACTTCACACGTACCCATTAGCCAAGCCAAAACTATGCAGTAATAATACTCCCCTTATTGACAGAGCATTGTTAATACCTTTGGAGGCATCAGCTGAAGGCAGCAGCTCTACCTGGGAAGAAGTTGGGGTACCCTGAGCTAAAACCAGACAGAACTTCAGTGTCGGCGCTTTCTTGTTCATAAACTGCATCAGTCACAAATAAAAGTTGCCTTTTTGAAAGCTTTGTTTTGGCAATTCACACATGTGGAATAACAGTCGCAAATCATAAATGTCATACCTTTGTCGCCAGGATTTGAAGAAATCTGCAGGGTTCCTGTTTGGATGCAAATCCCAGTAGTCGTGCCTCCTGCAATTCACATCAAAAAAAAACTTTGAAAAGAGGTTTTGATTTTGGCAGCTACTGTCACGTCAAAACTTTCTTTCAACTCTCGCCATCCCAGTTTGGGGAAAGCTCTGCTTCTTCTGCACAGAGGTCTTAGCTTCCATCCTCCTGCACCCCCATCTTTGAAACCTAAGAGGTAAATTGAAGGTTAGTGGTAAGTGTTTTTTCCAAGGTGAGCAGGTCCCTTTATTGATTTCTAGTAATTGTTAGTACCTTGAGACATACTGACAAAGTTCGCCTTTTCCCACAAATACCTCAGAATAATAAGATGTGTCAAACTAAACTGCATTTGCCTTTTTTCAAGTGTAATTTTTTTTTTTTTAACGTGTTTAAGGGTTCGTGGGAAGAGTCATGTTGGCAACCCAGAGGAGTGAAGTCTCCCTCAGCTCCATAAACCCACTACATTCAGCCTGCTGCCAAAAGGAGCTCCTCCATGTAGCCCCATAGCTGCCCCCAGTACGGTGGGGGGAGCAGGGACCACCGTGTCACCACGGCAGACCAAATCGTGCCTGTCCTTCCTGATAGGGGAATTAACAGCGTAGGTCTAGGACTGACTCTGAAGAGCAAACTCCCACAAGGAGCTGTGCAGGGCATCCTCCCACAGAGGCCGGGTGCTGGCACTCAGCACGGCACCACGCATCCTGCCCGGGGTGCAGGCAAAAGCAGCTGGGTGAACCACAGTTGCCTTGACGGGAATCTCAAAGAAACGAGTGCTGGGGAAATTTAGTCAGAGATGGGAGTTTTCATAAAACACCCACCTCCCCAAATCCCCCCCTCTCTGCAGGTCCTGTATTCCTCCTCCCAAAGGAAACAAGATGTTAAGGGAAACAAGTTGACTTCAAGCTTCCTCTTCTGCTATGTTCCTTCTGTCCTTCAGGCTGGCACTGCTCAGCCTCCACATTCAAGCACTATACATTTCCTCTAGAGCATATTTAAGGAGCACAGACGCGATCATTTAAGTGCACCCTTTACTTATCTATCCTTAAGAACACAAAATAGACCCAGAAAAAAAAGATGGTGTCTGTATGCTCATTAAAACCCTTTCAGCCCAGGGCAAGGATTTGATCAAAAGGATTCCTGCCAATGGAAGGGCATGCTGGAGCCATTGTAAGAAGTTGTGTGCGAGCGTCTGCCTTCCTTTCTTTTTCTTTCTTGTGCCCTGTCCCTTCCACTGCCACCTCCAATCTCTTTTCTTCCAGCTGGGGGAACAGAAGAGATTTTACTTCCTTGATGACAATTGTGTCCTTTGAGCAGCCAAAGCAAAAGGCACTTTGAGTTCAAATGAGACTGTGACTTAAACCAATATTAGCCAAGACCAACACATGTTTATTGTAATATAAGTAACCTTCATTCTGATCAGCAGGTTTTCCTCACCCCACTGCAGTTTTACTCATTGCCTCTTTCATTTTCCCAAAATGAATAAATGAAATGGCTGCACATTTTTATTCACAGCAGTGGGTTTCAGAACTTCAAATCAGAGAGGCGTTTTGATTTTAGAAATAAACTCCAGAGGAAACAGTTTCAACCAGAACTTTCATATATTTTTTTTACCAGTTTAAGGTAACATCAAAACTCACCTTTCCAAAAAAACGAAACCTCACAGCATTCTTTTAATCCAAATTAAATAAAGTGTCATCCCTGTGTCCTCTTCCTTCATATTTAGAGGGAAAGAAAACTATCCTGCCCATACTTTAATGGTTTTGTCTGCAAATCCTAAATGCTCTGCTGCTGCAAATTTCAAATGATCTTATACAGCCAAAGTCTCTTTGGTGTCAGCAGCTGCCCAGGTAGCAACACAACCACAAGAACGCTGCTGATCAGAACAATGAACGCCTGATCTACAGATGTCATATCAAGGTAGAAATCTTGATGAGCATTGTAGTGACATTACAAAGTGGATTACACATGCTGTATCTGGGTCAGTGAAGGAGTTATTTCAGTAAGGTCAACAAAGTACTTCTGACCAAACTTATTTTTCTACAGTTCGAGAGATATGCTTTTGTTTGTTACTTCATGTTACATCTAATAACGATATTCTCTCTGTACTCCTGTATCAGTTTGCAAGCGAAGTTTAAAGGAAGGCAAAATAACCCCATGCCTGGGGTTATGCAATTTCAGAGATGGGTTCCAGCTCCCTGCTCTACTTTCCTTCATGTCCAGGAATGTTCATACCCTGCCACTGCTACCCAGGCTCTCATTTAAATGTTTAACATCACTTTAGAGAAGTTTTTGAGCTACATGCTCAAGGTGTCTGTCCCCCAGTCTCTCCCTGCCTTCATTCTCCACCCAGTGACAGGACACAATTAAAATGTTCTTGCTTTCCAGGTGTGTTGGGTGGCAAGGAAACAAATATAGCAAGGTTATAAGCTCCTCAGATACTCCAGCTTGGTGTAGTGCAAGTAACAAAACACTTAATTATGGATGTGTGGGTCTCTATATGGCAAAGGTGTCACTGTACAGCACAAAACAAGCCTCACCTTCTACCGTCTTTCCCAGAAATGGACAACAGGCCAAAGCTAAGGTACCTTATCTACATGGCAGACAGGAGATAAAGTTGCCTTATCCAGGGAACACGTCACTTCAAGGCTGTTGGCTTACAGTACTGTGGGTAGGAGGTAAGGATACTTGTGAGATTTTTTTTGGCTGTATCAACTTATTTTCTCGTCTTAATTTTGAAATTTTTAAATTTTTTAAAGAAAATTTAATGCAAACCAAATGTAGTTCTTGACATCTGATATCTTGTGTTTCCAAAAGCAATATGCTCCCTCAGATGCTGACAGCCGCAAATGAAATCAGAAAGGCTGCCCATCCCCGCCAGCTGTGCTGGGCATCTCAACGCCAGCAGCTCGGCAGCTCCCACCACGCACCCCGAGCCTCCTGGTTGCTCAGCCCTCCTGCAGAGGAGAGCCTGGGTCCTAGGCCTATCCACTGGCATAGCCCGGGCGAGATGAGCTGTTCATGCTCAGAACATTGCAACAAGGTCACCAGAGAGCAATATCCTTGTGTGGGAAAGAGAGGCTCTACAAGGCATGCTTGAGCCCCCTCAGTCCTTACCAAAACCACAATCTAGGGATGTAAGGCATGCACTAGGAGTGCTTTGAAACTTATTCCCAGTTTCAAATCCTGGGAGAAAGCTAGTTTTATGCTCGAGTATTACTTATAGTGAGCTCAGATATATTTATTTCATATTTCAGATATATATAGTGAGCTCAGATATATTTCATACAGGTCCCCTGCACCACAACAGCTAGCCTAAAGCAGCAGAGGCAGATCTTAAATTGAAGCATTGATATCAGCTCTGAATACCTTAAACCTAAAAGTATATATGTGTATATGCATTAATATTGAGAAAAAGTGTTTCACTTACCCAACCTAATTATCAACCTAATCCAATTGTTTTATTTCTATTTTCTTATTTAAAGGAAAAAAAATCAGAGGACTATTTCTACTCATTTGAAGCACCGGGAATCCTAACACCACAAATCTGCGCATTTCCGTACAAGGCAAAAATGGAAACCAGATCTGTAACTTAAAGCTGTAATTATCAAAACTAACCCTTCCTGACTGAAAAATGCAGAATTAAAAAAAAAAATAAATCACCAAGTTCAGAAAAACTGTTCAAGAGCTTAAATAACTGAAAGCAAGCAAAAGTGTTCCTTTTTCTATTTGCTATCCTACAGATTAAAACCTGTGAAATCTTATGGTGGTAGTAACAAGCCTATGCAATGTTTATTCTCTGTAATGACAGTATACTTCATTCCAGAGCAGTGGTACATGTATCAGATACCATCTGACTCCCGATGGTATGATCCAACGCCCAAGGTGGACACCTAAGATTATCCCGTTGACTTCTGTAAGCATTCATCCAAGCTAATACCCTCCTGGTGTTGCATTACTTTCTTTAATGGATAATTTTGAGCTCACACCTGTATTTTAAAACACTGCTGGTGGTATATAAAGAATGAGTTTATTTGCTTTTATTACAGTGTATGGTTCATAGTCTAGCAATATGCCATAATCCAAGGTTTAAGTTTGATGTTAAATGATCAACCTATTTAAGGAGGGAAACTGAAGTCTGTTTTAATATGTTCTAATAAAGCTTTACCACATACATAAATAATGGGCACAATTTGTTTCCATTAGGAAGATAAGCCTTCTTCAAAGCAGTTCACTGTTTAAGGCTTTAAATTTTGCCAGCACTTGCACAAGGTTGCAACAAACCTTGACTTATTTACAGAGAGATGTCGAGTGGAGATAAAACCACTTAATAATCCACCAGTTCTTGCTAAATACATTTTCCTTCCATGCCCTCTCTGAAAGCAGGTAGGATAGCACTCCTCTTTGGCATATTCTTAAATTACTTGGATAGCCTTTTATTCTCCTGAAAGCTCTTTGAACTATAAAGGTTTTACAGAACAGCTCAATTAATGGGGCTTATGGTTTTTCTGAACAAAATAATCCTGAAAGTGTTTAGGGTTAAAAACAAAAACAAAAAGCCCTTTGGCATTCATTTGAAAATACAGTAACAATAGAAACGGGAGTAACAATAGCATAAAAAACCCAAAAGTTTGTTTTGCTTTGGTGCCTTGTTCAAGAAAAGTGGCCTCATTCAAGACCAGGTGGTCTCTGCGACAGCAACCGTCAACTTCCGGTTTTTTGAATTTTTGTCAGATTTGCAGCAATAACAGCAAACAACTGCCCCGAATGCCCCCACCATCGAGGAGAAAATATTCCCATCAAGAGAAACATCTGACCTCTGCTTGTCTGAGTGCCTTCCAGTTTCTCTCTCTGTTTGTTCACAAGGACTCCGCTTGAGTCGACACCTCACTCACAACAAGGGCTGACTTAGTAGAACTGATATGTTGCCATAGGGACCCTGATGTATTTATCACAATTTCCCGTTCTTTTTTTGGTTGTTCCTTGAATGGCATGAGGTTGTTTGGTTTGTTTTTTGTGTTTGTTTTTTTTTAAAGTCCAGTGTTCCTTTCTTCTTATCATTGCATTTGGTACGGTTCTCAGGCAACCTCGCGGTATCTCTCTCTGCTCTCCTTAGAAACGTGCAATTAAAGTTTGTCTTTTGAGCCCTGTCGCAGGCCCTTGGAAGTCAAAGGCAAGTCTCCGTGTGCTTTTGTGAAGCTCTTGTTCCAGCTCCCACTACCCCCTTCCCAGTCCCTGTTGCACATCATTGGCTCAGCTGTGGTTTTACTGTTCCGGTCATACCACACTTTCATCATAAATACCTCTTTCATTCTGCACCTGGACATTGCCCCTGTCCTCAAGGCAACGCTGCTGCCCAGAAAGCAAGAAAAGAGTCTCCCTCCATCTCCCTCATTTCTTCATCTCCTCTCCATGTAGGATTAGTGACAATAACCTCCTACAGGGACACACGGGAGGTAAAATGGTGAGCGTAGCTACTCCAGCTCTTCGGAGGGACTGGAAGTTAAGAAGCGAGGGAGAGTTTTGACTTGGTCTAACTTCAGGACTCCCAGCTTGAATAAGATGTGTATTCCCCATGCATGACTGGTGGCAACCGAAGGAGGTGAGGCACAGCTCTGAACCCACAGGAGTTTGTACCTCTTTATTAACCCCGCAGGAAAGGTGGTGAGCATCTGGAGCATTAGTCACCACACATCTTACATTAGATTCCTCTCCCCAGTTACTGCCTTGGTCGTTCCCCCAGGGAAATGCATCTCTCTCCCCATGTGAAGTGAACGTGACCAGGATGAGCCCTTTTTCCCCCCCTCCAAGCTGCTAGCAGTGAAAGGAAAGCAATCAGCAGGGTCTGTCTGCAGACATGGTTTCAGAAAATCCCCCTCTCCCCCTCCCGCAGGCTCCACACACAAAAGTGCCGCACGGGAAACAACAAACACAATATTAGTCATTTCCTCCGCGCTGCCAGCTGCTGAGGGTTTGCATAAGAAGAACCCTTGGACTTCAGATTATTTCTTAAAACTCCCTCTCACCCCAAATCCTTCAGCAAACAGACGCTGGATTGGCGCCTGCGAGCCCGGCCGAATGCGGTTTCCTGGCGTGCCCTGCCACCTGCCCCACCATCGTCAGCCGCGCACACTCACACCTCTCACCCCACCAGGGCACGACACACCTACCACCTGATGGAGACTATTTTTTAAGCCTTCTGCCTATACTGCAGTTGTGCAGATCCAGGGCAGAAGCTCAAGCTTAGATGCTTCTTTTGCGATT
Source organism: Phaethon lepturus (assembly GCF_000687285.1). Taxonomy (NCBI): domain Eukaryota; kingdom Metazoa; phylum Chordata; class Aves; order Phaethontiformes; family Phaethontidae; genus Phaethon; species Phaethon lepturus. The sequence continues at coordinate 72,811 of NW_010524821.1, read as the reverse complement.
AATTCTTAGGTGATGGTAGCATCTAAAATTTACAGATCAGGGCCTGTGTGACACTGTAGGGCTAAGTGACAAAGGAGACGGCCTTTGCCCCTAGAGAACAGGCAGTCAACAATTCAGTCAGGAAACAACTCATGTGCGAAAGAGAAACACGGGTGGAACAAGCCAATAGTGAAGAGAATACATTTAGCAAAAAAGCCAAAGACTCATTCTCGTAAATAAGATTGTAATTTTGATGTGACCCTTGCTTCCAAATCAGAGGGTGAAAGCACCATGGCCATTACACTTGGCCTGCTCTGAAGCACTTCATCCTGTCTCTCATTTCTTCTGGCCTGAACCTGTTTCCTCAAGCCTTTCTTTGCCTTCCTTAGAGGAACATATGACTGGGGAGACCTGCCGCTGGCTTCACGGATGGAAAAGTCAACATTGTGATCCAAGTAATTAGTACACAATAGCTCTTATGGCTTGAGGAGATCATCACCATCATCATCATGTCTGAAGCTTGTTTCCTACATTATCTCTTCACGTCCAGGTGGAACATCTCCCCCAGGCATGGGAGAGGATGACAGCATGTCCTGCTTCAGGGCCTGCAACACAAGCCGCTCCCCAGTTTTTCCCTGTAGCATTTCCCCACCATGGAGTGTTAAGAGCCAAGGTGGAGGCCCCAGGAGGCAGGACAGGGTGGGTGATCTCCTGGTCCTGTTGGCTGGCCCTTGCTGAGATCAGCCCATGTGCACAGGCTGTTGGAGAGCACTACAGAGTTTCAAACAAAAATGAAATAGAGCTCCTCTAGCTGACGCAGCCACTCTGCTCCCTCCATGCACCCTACTCTGCCGCAGGCCTTTACTTTCTGCCTTGCTCTGTTGGTCCATGGAAGCTTTCTTTTATTTTTTTGTTTCGTTTTCACTTCCTGGCGAGTTTATTACTGGGGTTGTGTACAACTCTTAAGCATGACGCTCATTTAGTTTAGCCTAAAAATGTATGTTTCCTCTCTGTCGCCACTTCATCCCTATTTGACTGCATTTCCCATTTCTTGCTTCCACCAGAACAGTTTGTGCAGTAAATGGCCAAATCTGCACTACTTACCTTTACAGGAAAGACATGTCTTGCTTCACTCCTAATTATAAATCAGATACTTTTGAAAAATGTATTCTTTTCTTTACTATTTCTTCTTCTCCCCCTCTCCCCAGCATCACAATCCCAGGAAATAATTTTCAGCCTCAGTATCTGTTCCCCACCCTCTTATGCAAGCACACTGAGGCAGTGAATCCATTAACGTTTCTGGCAACATCTACATATGCTGTCAATAAATCATGTTCAACACATCTCCTTCACCGACCCCCTGTTCCTTACATACTTGAATACTTTCTTATTATTTATGTTAACCTCCTCTGCAATCTTATTGCATTTTTTATCTGTTCTTGCCTTGTCATTGTTTTACTGTCTCATTTTGCAGTCATGCTCAGAACCTCTTTTTAATATCTCATATGCAGCACTTCTCACGTATTTGTTATATATTTGTTCATTAATCATTGGTCTTGGAGGAAAAAAATATCTCTCTTGTTTCCCTTTTGGAGCTAAATCACCAGTCTCTCCATCTTTGCTTCTTTCTAAAATACTCTGTCAATGTTAATACCAAAATACAATTTTCATCTGAACTCAAGCTGACCATGGGCATATAGTTCTCAACCCACAGAAAATTAGCTTGCCAGGATCAAAAGAAATTAAAACAAAGAATGAAGATACACAAATATGGGTTTCCATGCTAAAAACCATCTGCCAGGCTCCTATATTCTGTGAGTACTGCCTCAGGACAATTTTCTGGGTCTAATACAATTAACTCTATTCCTAGGCTTTAGAGTCTAACTTGTTTTTTAATTTGGGATTTGGTCTCTGCCTTATATCTCCTCACTGCTGTTCCTTCCCTACCTCCCCATCTCTTCATATAAGAGGAAAGACTAGGTAGAATTTGGTGCACAAGTAGAGATAGACACACATGGAAATATATGGGTTGAGCTACCCCCTGATATTCAGATGTAGGAGTCTGTTGGTGTACTAGGACTAGAGTGCCTAATACATCAGAAGAAAGGCTATTTTCACAGTTTTCACGCCAAATTTGCAGATGCTACTCTTTGTAACCACCCATGCTGCTGAAGGCTAATGAGAACTAAATGCGTATTCCAAAGCATGAGGGAGTATCCTAAATATAACTCCTATGACAACGTTATACACTGATGTGTTTTTCAATACCCACAGAAAAGGGCAGCTGCTCAAGCTAATACTGCTCATGTGTGAACAAACTTTCCATACTGTATTTTCTCATTCTTTTATTCTGATATTTCTTGTGAACTTGGGAAATAGTCTTTGACTTGGTTGCTAGTACAAATGCATTAGGAACCACTAATGTAAGTAGGGTTTTCTCTGTGTAGACCCAGATACACCATCAGCTACTGATACATTTTCAAGAAATATTGCACAGTCTTGGCAATACTTGATCAGACAGCAATGGATAATTTTTATTGTATGTTCACATATATGCATGTCTTAGGATATATGCATGTCTTAGGACACATTCTCTTTTCCTAGATCTTCCTTCATATTGATCAATGAGCAACAAAAGGGGGCAAATTTGCAAGCAAATGAGTTCTTACTAGAATTCATCAGGAACCATTCAATTGAATGATCTAGTCGGAGCAATGCCTTTCATCAACACTGACACTCTTTATTGATAAGTACTGAAACAGAGTGCAAGGGAACAGCCCTATCCCAGACAGCCAGAAGCCCAGTGGATATGGCGGTAATGAAGGAGGTAGGAGACACCAGTCTGAGTCCCTGCTTTGCCTAATATAATCAGGGACTTGGCATCCTACACCCTACAACCAAACTAAGCAGTTGCTCTGATATTTCAGGCTGAGTGTAAGCTTCATCTGGCCCCTTATAGGTGCCTTCAATACAGGCTTCTACATCTGAGCTCATCATCCATACTGCCTTATGGCTGCTGGAGAGATCTAATCCAAAGTCGGTGATAACTTCATACTTGTCAGCTCATCCTCTAGAAAGTCCACACGAGGTCATGTGCTCGTATTGTTGTTACCACTGATTCTTTCATGTTGTGGTTATATATACTAATTTCCACGCTCACCTAGAAGGTTTCACAGGCTAGTCTGTGTTGGGAACAATAAGGTGCCACCAAATAATTTCCTTTAACAGACAAAAAGTTTAATATTTTCCATGCTAGGGTCTTGTCATATCCCCTGTGAGATTTAGTGGGTTTTGTTACTTATCAAGTAAGACATTTTTTCCTCACCTACTGCTGCTAAAAGAGAAGGAACAACTCATCTCTTTCTTAATGCTGTCATTTCCTAATCCAATTAAATCCTCTTTCATTCTTGCCTTTTGGGACAAGAATTAGTTTTCTTTTGTGTTTCTACTTTTGCCACAGAGATGCTTATTTCTTCAGACTACTCATGCTATGAGAAATAGAAGTCTATGTTTTAGAAGCTCTGAAACACCAATTGATATACCTGAGAGGGACAAGGTGTAAAGGTATTATTATAGCTGCCAGGGACTGCCAGAGACAGCCACATAATTTAGAGCAGTGTCAGAGCTGCTCTAAAATATGCAGGTGTTCATGACCCCCACTGAACTGTCCATTAGCCAAGGATCATTGCAGCTATTAGCCTCTGCTGCTGTATTCCCTCCCTATGCTGAACTAGGATGAATTTCAATTACTGCTCCATTCCCTTCCCTCTTTATGGTTTCTTTCAAGAAATATCCCCTAACACGTATCCAACACATTACAATATTCCAGTCAGATTTCATTAGGACAACTTTCATTTGCTTAACTCCTTTCTTCTTGCTTCAGGAGTGTTTGTGTTGCCTCCTCTTGAACATTTTCTTTCTAATGATAGATGGTGTCAGTAGATCCTAACTACTCCCTGACTTCAACTTAATTGATCAGACTTGGCACATTTCCTAGAATTAGGACCTGAAGAGCCTCAGACTATGCAAGCTTGGCTGTTCAGCCGGCCATGTGAGACGGCAATCTTGCATTACTTCTGGACACTCATTCCTCCCCTTCACTTCTGCATTGTGGCTGTCCCAATCAATAGCTGAGTAATTAAAATCCCTCATGATCAATGTTCTAGCTGTTTTACAGACTTCTCTTATCTGTAAAAACATTTCCCAACCTACTTTCTTTGCCAGCCCTGGAGGTCTGTAGCAACACCCAGGAATTACATTGTCCTTCCTCAGCTTCTGCCCAAACAGCCTCTGCTCTGACAGGCAAAACACTTGTAATGTTTCCTGCTCTGGACATGGATATATGCTGCTGTCTCTGCTGTGACTGAAGAACACAGCCTGTCCCCTTTAATAAACTTTGCATCTCCCTACTCCATTTTCAGTTCCTTCTAGCTCACACGTTCCAGGAATACCATGCTTAGCCTTGGAAATGCATGTTTCCAATTGGTGACCTTATTAATATGCTCACAGCATTTGTACAGAAGATATTTTCTCCTCCCACCTTTGCTTTACATTCTCATTATCTCCTACAATGACAACCAGCGGATACATTACTGAGAGATCCATGCATTCCCTCCTTTAAATTCTTCTCCTCCCACACCACTAATCTAAAAAAATGGCTAGATCATTTCCTTATTAGTGGACAATCTGTTTGCTCCCATAGGGTTGGGAATAATACAGGCCATCTCTCCTTTGCCATTTTGCTTTCTCTTTTTTGTTGTTTATAATTCCCCAAACCTCTCTCATCTCCCTCCCCTTAGATCTATTCATTTATCTGTGGTAAAACGAACCACTTACATACTAGAAAACACCATTATGCTGCTTTCTTCTTCCACTGGCTAGCTAAGGGGTGCAAAGATTCCTTTTTACGCTACCTGCATGCCTGCCTTCTACATCATTTATAAAAATCACCATCCATTATGCTAGACTCTTTTTAAAGCTATTTTATCTGTCATAGCCCACTGACTAAAAATCACCTGCCCCTTCTCCTGGAAGCATTTGACTTGTGTGCGTTTGTGCGAGGATTTGGTGTTTTAAACAGCAGTGACTATCTGCAACATCAACTCTGCCATCAACACTTCTCTGATCTAATTTTGCTGCAGATTTCCCCATGCTCACTTCATCATTTTGTGAGATCCTGTCTTCTGAATCGTTAAAACTCTGGGAAATGTACCGGGCGCTGGCACAAGCCCCCCTCTCTTTATTACACTTCTTCCCTCCTTTACTACCTCTTCTCAGTTACCCAGCCACTGCCCTTTATATCCTCCTGCTTCTGCTGGAACAGGGCTGCTTCTCTTGCACAAGGCTGTGCTTCCAATGCACTCATCCTGCAACTTGCTCACAGCTGGTTCTCCTCCTCCTCTGTCACTCCTTTGGAGTATGAAACCAGCCATCTGTCATCAGTGAACCTCTCATATTCATTGATCTTCCCCAGCACATCAACCTGCCTTTCTAATTCCACTCTCCAGTTTCTTAGTGCCACAGCTAACTGGCAACGCACATGAGTACGTGTGCGCACACACACACACAGACTATTGTTTTGTTGTTTCCAGTCCCCATGTTCAAAGCAAACATCAGCTGAAAAAAGGTTTTTTAGTTTTTGATTTCTGAAGCTGAGGCAAGCAGAGGATGATTGCAATCCATTTACAGACAAATTGCACAATATTTCATGAAATAATGAAGAAATAAGAACCCCAGAACACCACAAACCATCCCTGGTTATTGAGGAATTGCCCTTACGAGAAGTGGTGCAGAGCCAAGTGCTATAGCTCCTAGAGGAGGTCCTACAACAAACTGCAGAGCCTCTTTTCCCTTATAGCGGGCAGCGCAGTGCAAGGTGGGGTACAGAAACAGAGCTGTGCACTCTCCTATCCCTCTCTGAGTGATAGAGATCCACTCCCTTTTGACACCTTCCCCAGCTCTTTGTGTATCTCCACCTGTGGTCCATTTTCTTACCCTTTGGTTGTAAGCTCTTCTCCTGTGTTTTTATAGAGCCTAGCACAGCGGGACCTGCCTCATGGCTAGTGCTAGTAGCCACACTGGTGCAAGAAACAACAACAGTAGTAACAATACTAATACCCAGTCACTGTGAGGTCAATCCTCCCACAATGTAATTAAAACCAGGAGGAGCTACTACTGTTTTCTGGTTTACAGGGTCTTTTGGTTTGGAGCTCTCCTAATAGCTATTGCTTGGATCCAAACTGTCCTTGTTCCACTAACTCAACCCCAGACTGCTCAACAGGGAAATCAGGCTGGCTGAAAGTTGCATACAGGCGTTCTGGTTTCTTGGATCTATTTCTCTTAAAGGGTGCGATAAAGTCCTCTGCATTATGTGTACAGCTCTGCTGAAATCAGTCACACACCAGGGTGAGGGTGACTTCTGTTGCTGGACAGCACAGAGGCATTTATGTTTTTAAAACAAAGAACTACAAAATGCGATCCGTCTTCTTTCACCTTCCATTAAATCACACTGCAGAGTCTAGTGTTTCCTCTGTAACTGGTGACATCAGATTAATAAAACCTACAGAGGCAATGCAGCTCACATCAAACTATTCTATGCTCCTGTGATAAACCTCATGGGCCTGTTTGTAATCATTGCGAAGTTCTTTTGTGTCAGCCTGCCTGCTGCATATGAACATTATATCCCTCTGCAAAAAATCCCTGTGACATTTTGGTGGAAGATATTTACTGCACATGAGCGGTGGCTGATGGTTTTTTAAACCTCGGGTATCTTGCCTGATTTTTTTTTTTTCCTCAAAATGCCAGAACTGATTAAAACATATGATCAGCTAATCTTTGTCAAATTCCATCATTATGGTAAGAGGCCTTTGCAGTTGTGTAATGGAAAAAAAGGGGAGTACTGTAATACCCAAAGCCCTTGTTTTGCACACCGATGCCTCATCTTACTTCCTCTTAAAGCTTGCCCTTAACCAGTACCCATGACCTTGCTAATTCACCTACAGAAATTGGGACAAAAAACTGAGCATATGAAGATGTTTCTTTGATGGAATCGCGCTTATTTACAAAGTACAGAGAGAAACTCATGTTTCTCTGAAAGAAGTTGTCAGAATAAGCAACTTCTCCATTCAACAATTCAAGCCTGCTTCTCAGCAAGAGCTTTGGCCAAAGGTTCTTTTCTCTCTTGACTTCCTTCCAGGGCTACCTCACCCTGCTTCTGCAACCTTCCGCTGCACTCCCACCATCTGCTCAGCACCCAGGTCCTTGCATTTGCAATGAGAAAATGTTTTGGCCTGCATGGATTCAAGCTGATTGGTTTTCCCTGAAGCCTGATTCCTCAGGTGAAGTCTTTCATTGTCTTCATCTATCTTTCTTCATAAAGAAACCTTTTCTTGTATGTAACACCAGTGATATGTGACTAGCAAACCTGTTTGCTTTAATGAGGTCAACAACGGCCTGCAGATGAAAGACAACTTGATTGTGGCCATTAGCACATTCCAGCATGACAAACACATATTTTAAGTGAATGCTTTAGTAAAAGGTGCTGGATTAACATTTCTGTAAAGGGAGGTTCTCACTTGACCGACAAAGTCGCCCCTACGCATGCATTTTGTGCATTTCACTCTCACGCATTTGGGCAGCCCCCATGGCCAGTTTAAGGCATCCTGACTTGGGCTGCCTGCCTTTGTGTCTGTACAACTCTCTCTGCTGGGGGGATGTACACTTGCATCTCGAACTTACTAGGGAACTTGTCTGGCTAAAAAGCAACAGGAAAAATGAAAGACTGCTTTCAAGAAAATAGTTTTTCTGAGCTGCTTCACCAGACCCTCATAAGAACCATGGACTATGGCTGGGGATTTCATGCTGCCATCGGATCGCACTCTTGTTTGAGGGCCAGTGGAAGTTTTAACTAGACAAAGTCATATCCTGCCTCATCCCACCCCTGCTGTTGCCCCTTCTTCCCCTGTGGGCCAGCAGGTGGTGGATGTCACTAAAGACATTGACACATGTCCACTAAGAACCTAACTAATATTTTCCACTTATTTCTTAGAGCAGCCTGATAGCTGGCTTTGGTTTCGACTGGATTAAGACAAACCACAATTTCCTCCTTCTCACTGATTTCTAATAATAAAACCTTTTTTCCAAATTTCTATTCTCACATTGAAAACTAACAGCTTCTGACTTTTTCTACAAATTTTCTACCTGATAAAAGTCTGATTTAATTTCAGCTCCTTCAGGAAGTCTAAGGAGTAAGTTCCTGAGCAGTCATACAATTTGACTGACAAAGATTGCTCCATGCCTGTAGATGGTGATATTCAAGCAGTTAAGTGAACTCTTGCAACAAAATACAAATGGGACAACCAAAAAAGACAGATAAGAACAAAACCTCTGTCATAACCAAGCTTATAAGAGACATTGTAAGCAGCACCCAATCACTATAGGTGTCACTCACAGAAACATCACCCATGTCCATACCTAGTCTTTCAAGCTTGGTCGTGTTGAACTTCTCCACTGAAAATAAACAAGAGTCCCAAAACAGTTACAACCAGTTAAAAGAAACCTTCCTCAGCTCTTCTCAGGCCTATACTGGAATGAACATCAGGTGCTCAATTAATTTGCCTAATGTAGGCAGCTCATGCCAGGGGAGATACTGTAAGTTATTCCACCTGGTGGTCACTCCAGAAGCATGTGGGTCTCTCATAGAGAGTCATTATCATGACACCTGGCCCTAAGAAAATATCTCAGATAAACATGTGTGTCTCAAATGGCAGAATAAGACTGGGTTTAAGCAACTGAATTTCTCTCGTATCTAAAAGCCTGTTGACCACAATGTAGTTGCGGGGAGGGGGCACTTTCACCTTTGTCTCCACACTCGTATGTGTACTGTGGCAATGGGCATACAAGGAAAACCATAGGGAGATGTGCTGTAACAAGTTGTGCCAAGGGCTCTTTCACAACTCACCAGCCAAGCAAAAATGAACAACAAGAGATTTGGGAACTGATTCTTTTCTATAGCTGCAATTTACTCACTTCCTCAAAGGTTGAGCATGCCAGAAATTGAGCCAACTCTAGTACCCTGAATACTTGTTTGGCTCAGGCCCAGCCATGACAGAGTGAAGCAGGGCCTTCTGCTAACTGGGGACTAGCCCATCACTGTCCTGCCCTCATGCTAGCAGAGAACAATCTTGCTTCTTAGTGTGTGTCCCCTGGGATTGTTCTCATTTTCTGTCACGTTAGAGAAAGGATCTCAGCGTCTTTGAGCATGGCACTGATATCTTAAAGACACTGCAAGATGCTGTGGTCTCCCAGTGTACTGCTTTCACCCTTAAGAAACAAGGTGCAATCTTACAGCTCTTGGAAATCTGGCTCATCAGCTCACACATGTATGCAGACTTAAGTGGCGTGCTCTTATACTAAGAACTAATAGCAGCATTACAGTTCCTCACTTCTTCCTGCATCTTCCCATACACTTATGCTTCCCTGCATGTTAGAGAAAAGCTTACCTTTCATCACTCTGAGTTGTTACTGTACCTCACTTTCCCTTCAAAGCTGGAGACACAACTGAGCTTCATGTAATTCAAGGAAATAACCTCACCGCAGCAATGTTCACCCTATAGTGCACTAACTGATGAACACTGTTAGGACTGACTGCTCAGGGAAAAGACAGAAATATGTGGGCTGTAGGTGGTGGAAGGGAGGCAGCCGAAGCTGGGAAGAGCTGATGGGCAGAATAGGCTGATGAACAATTTCATTGCTTTTTCTGTTTTATTATGGTGGAATATGCAGTGTAGCAACCTCAGCTCAGCTACCAGCTTTTTTCGTGCAACGACATATATAATTAAACATAGGTAGTTGCACACTTAGTTCTGTATTATTTAAATATTCTGTTGTAGAATATCGTATCATACTTTATTTCCACACATAAAGAATAAACTGTATAACTCATGTGGGTGCCAGAGATCTCAAACAACTAGTCTCTGTAAACCCTGGAGGGAATGCTAAATTGAGCTGAAAACTTCCATTCCAGCATTATGCATCCTGTTAACCTGTTTTTCCCTCAATCAGAGGTTTTTGGTTTTGCTCCAGGCATACCTTCTCAGGAAGGAGATAGTATGTGATGAGATCCTGTCCTGATTCTAAAAGCTATCCAGAGAATGTGGGAGGACACAGACTGGATAACAATGAATTTTAAAAAAGGGTGAAAACCACTTCAGTATTGGAGATTGCAGTGGCTCATGGATTTGTTCACTCCAGTATCTAGAGTCATGAGGAGAGGTAAACACCTAAGTAGAGGTGTTTGAAAGATGGGACCTCATATCCTCCATCTGCTCGCAGTGACTTGAACCTATATATTCTCCTTTCCAGAAATTTGTGCTAACCAGTGGCCCATAAAACAGGCTAGGATGCTGGAATACTCTGTTAAAGCTGTTTCACTACATGTGGAAGACTTTGGTATTCACTCAGCCAGAGGAAGAAAAGAGCATGACTCTCAAATTCCCTGGCCACATCAGACTCCTAGCCAGTGTTTTGGAATAGGTAAAGATATGATTTAGAGAATATCTTCTTGTATTTAAATTCAACACAATACATATGGATGGGAGCTGAGGTGTGCACTCAGAATTGTATGAGTACTCACATAGAGCAAATGAAGTCAGTAACTCGTACCTCACTCCTATAGCCCAATACTTTGCTTAGAAGACTTCCAAGAGCTTGAGATCTTTAAAAATTACTTCCAAAAGTGACAGTCTGAAGTTCCTGGATGAAGAAAATACCTTGCAACTTCAGCCATTGGTTATCTGCTTTTTGAGACAGCCAGCAATGCCAATCATACTTTCGAGCCAACCATTACAGGGATGGGAAGAGTCGTTGGTTAATAATGTAAAACCAGGCCTGGAGGCACCCTATGACTCCAGGGAATGATATACAGTAGCAACACAAACTCAAGTAATAGGGCAGAAAAATACTGTCAGATGAGGAAATGTTTGTGAGAACTGAGTATCGGCTAAACAGTTCATGAAATCCTTCATAGTCCCATCATTGTTTCCCATTTCTTGCCTCAGTCCTGTCTCAGCCAAGAACACACAGCTGCAAAGCACTTTCCCAGAACCAAGACTGCCAAAATACTTCTCGGTTCTAGTAGTTCATTTCTGTTTTACTTTGGATTAGATCTGAAGTGGTTGCTTTTATGGGAGTGAAAGAATGTGAACAGAGGATGAAATGAAAGTGTGGTAGAAGTAACTAGAGCTGGCTTAGACTCTGGGGAAAACAATGCAGTAGGAACAGAAATAAAGTTGTAACAGAAGGTATGAGAAAACAGCCAAAAAGTCTCCAGTGTTGGTTTGGATGACAGAGATTGCACAGAGCTCTTCCCACAGAAAACTGTACGTGCCGATCTCTTCAGCACTCCCGACTTACAGCTAACATGGGTCATCAGTAGACAATTCATTTTTGGACAAAACATGATAGATTTACAAAGCTATGTGTAGGAGGAACAGGACTGAGCAAGGCTTGTGTGTTAATCATGATTCTGACAAAAGGCGTCTATTTGATCTTTAATACTTGGTCACAGGCTCCATGTGACAAGGTGGACGTTGCAGAGAGATGATGAGTGTGAGTCTTATTTTGTTATCCATGTGCTCATGTGTATGGAGAGACAGTTCACACAGCCATCTGGTCTCACTGTGCAGTCATGCAACAGTTTTTCAGATCTTTGTCTTCTGATTGGCCTTTTATTCTAATTTTCTGTCTTGCTTGAACTAGGAAGGACAAACAACTAGAAAACAATACTCACTTTTGTCTGTCAGCTCACAGTATCACAGGAACGTATTTATATTGGGATCAGCTATAGATCAATTTGCAAGTATGAAGTGGGACGGAAGAGTCTTACAGCATCTCCAAAAGAGCTGGAGAGAGTTATTTTTGCTTTTCTTCCCTTTTCACCTGCACTTTTTCGTGGTATATATGCTTAAAGAGGAGTCAGAAATGGTAATAAAACCAGGGTGTATACATCTCTTCAAAGCTGCAAAGTGATATGAAGCAATCCATATTTTGAGTCTATTCATCCTGTCCATCTTCCACCTCATACTAATAATGTCTTTTACCACACCTCTTGCCTTTGTTTTGCAGCTAAAAACCACTCTGGTTCCCAGTTCCTGCTTATGAAGGGGCTGATACAAATATTAGGCCTGATCCTGCACACATATAATGAACATCTGTATGCCTGAGGTCATTCTTACCAGATGTTAGAACTAATTAATGTTTTCACAGCTTTTGGGCTTTTTTACTGGCTGCTGCACTTGGTCTATTAAAGTCAGTTAAAACAAAGCAGGTTAACAAGCTGAAGTCCCCTTTCAGCCCAACAGGGAAAGCCTTCGAGGGAGTTTCATGTTTCCTGCTCTCTATCTCAAAATCCTGCAGTGTCTCAGACTTCCAACCAGTCTTAACTTCATCTTGAATCAAAAAAAGGGTACCAAGAAATCTAAGCTGAACACATAGACTTGTCCAGAAAAAATTGGCTAGACGCAGACCCTACGGGGTATCAGAAGCAGCCTGTATTCTTCTCACTCTATGCACTTTCTGTGCTGGATAGACAACTCGCTAACGACCTGTATGCCAGTCACTTTAAGGAGAGGAAAGGACAGACTCAAGGATGAAAAGAGACAACCAGAGAGTTATAATTCAGACTTTCACAGAGCGTTTAGACTCAGATGCTCCTGAAATTCATTTGTGAAACCATGTGAACTTTCTCACTGAAGGAATATCAGCAGTGATACCATTGTGGGGGAAAGAAAAGATCTCAAGCTTTGAAAATATGACCGTAAGTGCTTTGCTGAATAGTCTTCAAGTGGGTTTGAAACTAGGCAAAATGAGTTTGTCTGTCCCTACTTAAAACCACAGATTAGATAAGTATGAAAATATTTTCTCTGCTAAGCTATCAGCACTTGGCTTCTCTTTTAATTATAGTCAAATAATGTAACAAAGGGCAATTCCCATAACATTTATTCTAACAATTTTTTACATTTTACATCACAAAATTATTCTGAACTTTCATCAGGGCATGTACAACATCTACCACCTTGAACTTTACCTTGGTTCTGATTCGTCTGAAAGAGCAGCAAAAGAGAGGTACCTGTTACTTGCCTAGCATTTTGTCTTCAGAGGGCTGTTCAGAAAGACACCATAATTCTTGGACACCATACTCTTAAATACAGCTGCATAGGTTTTTGCTGATAAGCCATCTCACAATCTGGACTGAAATCACGTGATTTCTGTTGTCTAAATTTTCACTTCTCAGCCTGGCACTTCTTCAGTCATACACACACTGCTCACTCTGTATTATTCATAGTGGGTAGACAGCTGATCCTGAGAATCATACCAATTTTCTCCACTAGAAGACTATTATTAAAAATGATGAAGACCAGCCACTTGTTGTGCCAGCCACGAGCTGGTCCAGTCTTCTCCCAAGGCTTCAATGGGTGTTCCTTCTGAGTCTGAACAAAAGACGGCTCACGTTTACAGATGAAACCTTATTCCAGTCATCAGAGAACTTCAACTTGACAGGGAATGCTTAATGAAAACATTGGTGGCATCATTTTTAGGGAACAAAAATTTGAAACTAAAGAAATTATATCCTTGAAACAAAAAGGGAAAGTGAGAGGTCTTTTATATTATTATTTAGTGAAATGTAATAGAAAAACGAAGCATGAAATATTTATAAACTCTGCTTTGAAGACCCCCCCATAAAACTACTACTGAGTTTCTTTAAAATGAATATGCAGTCCATGATTTCAAAGCTTACTGTATCAGGTTCTCAAGGTCTTTTAAAACAATTCATTTTCACTTCAGATATGAAAGGGAAAAATGAATGTAAGAAGTCTCAGAGAGAGCTCAAATCTTCATATTTCGGGTTATGGTTTTGGTTTGCTCTTTTTTATTGATCATTGGTGTACTAATTCTAAAATGTATTGCTCATATTTAATGTCATACCCTAGAAAAACAGTTCATCTAGGCTGCATTTGAAGAAATAATATATTATTTTTAAACTCATAACATTAATTTGGGAGAGTTCCTGTAGTTAAAAAAAAAAAGAGAAAGCATCTAAACACGTTGCTTAGCACTAGAAATAACGATATCTAATAGATATCTTCTCAAGACACTTCTGATCTCAAATGTTATTTTTGTTGTTGTTAAAGCTGAACCCAATATAATTGTCTGCTCTGTTACATAAGAAGAGTGTCCCTCATGTAGCCAGAGCCAGTGGCAACAGACCTGTTAAAAACAAAAGGTTTTATGTCAGGTCTGTTAAAAGGAACGGAAGAAACATTTAAATTTGAGACAAAATCTCCCATTGCTGCTTTTTCAAAGGAAAACCAATCATTTGCAAGACAAATCATCATTTTTCCACAGCAGATAGGCATTTTCTTTCTGAAAGGATATTAAGCTCCTGAAATGTTATGCCCTGTCTGAAGCCCCGAGCTCCTCTGTTCACAGCACAATATCAGCGAAATAGTTCTTTGTTTAATGGAAACAAAATCCCCAGCAAACTACGGTTGTTCATCCTCCCTTCTCAGAGCTTTCTTAGGAGCTCTAAGATATTTTGCTGATGATGATTTTGTTAATTTCCATCTGGGAGGCATCAATTTATTTTTCCTTTTTCTGAAAGGAACTGGAGTGAACATGGCTGTTTATTTTTCTACTTAGATAGTGCCTGACCATGCCAAGACAACTCTGAGCACCAGCCTCATCAATTAATATCAGCACCACTCTGAGAATGGTGTTTGCTAAGAAACTGTTGCTACAGAACAAGCAAAATGAGGACAAAACATTGGGCCAAGTGCTAGATGAGGCAGAGGGGAGCCAGAATCTGTGGATCCTGGCCCAGGGAGCACAGACGGGGGAGTGCTGTCTCCCTGGCATACTCCCCTCCTCTGCAGAGCCCCCCCCGGGCTTTGGGCTCCACACCTGGGCAGGAGGGGCTGCGCTGGGATGCCATTCACACACCATATGGAGCCTTCCTCCATGTGCAAACCAGCATAGCTGAATGCTGATTCAGCTGGGGCTGTGAAACTGCACCTCGAAAGGGATCTGCGGTACTTTGGGGCATTCTTTCATCTAGCCAGGGATGAGCAAGCCTTGGAAGAGAGTCTCAGAAATAGCTCTATATACCAGCTGCCCTCCTCATATTTAATAAAAGTGAGGGGAAATGGCAAGCTCACCTTCCCAGGTTACACACTGGATGTGCTGGAAGCCTTTAACCGACAGCATTTGGACAGAAAGTGAGCACTTTCCATGACATTTGCCATTGTTTTTCTTCACCTGGGTGGAAGAGGAGAGGTTGCTCCATGGACTGTCTTTTCTCTGTATTAGCACACATGTATACCTGTACGCATTACTCCATCTATGCTACATCTGTGTGTTTCTTTTCCTTTCTCTGTGGTCCCATGTTCTTGCAGCAGTCCCACCAGTCGTGCTATGCTACTGACCTTCAGTAATTGCTTTTCTTGAACTCCACAAGTAACAGCCCAAGGTATCTTTTTTACGCCATCTGCAGTGGTGAATAGCAAAGAGGAAACTATGTGCTTTGGCCAGTGAGGCATTAAGTGTCTTTTTGGGCCATAATTGTGAGCGTGTATGTGAAGACAATCAACTGTTCATGGAGGAGTTTACAGACTGACTAACGAGGCAAAAAAAGGTAAACATGAA
>NW_010524821.1:30139-57102 GCF_000687285.1 Phaethon lepturus | reverse complement strand
AGAGAGGCTAAAAAGCGGGAGAAAATTATTTGTTTAAGATCTCACAGAAAGGTACTGAAAGAGCCAGAGATAAGACTCATTTCTTACCGCCCTGTTCAATGCTCTGGGTATTGTAGCACACAGGCTTGGCTGCTTCGCTGCTACAATACACCACTCATTGTACACTTCAAAGTTGACATTAATATTTTCTCTGATACTTTACACGATCCCATAAAAAGGAATCTCCCTGCCTGAATGTAAAAACTATTATCAGGCATGCAGTTGACCAAACTCTGCCCAGATGTTGCAGCGTGGTTGCAAACTATATGTCAGCTGTTCTTTTTGCTGCTCACCATGCAGCCAGCCTGTTCATCTGGCCATATGGAAGATTCATGGGAAAAAAAGAAAAGCTATTTGTGCATTGGTATTGAAACTCAGAATAATACAGCCTTTAAGATTTAATGGGTACTCAAGCTGGCTTACAAATAACCTGCTTTGTCTGCATTATTTTGTCTGCATTTTTCTTTATGAAAAACAAGGAATAGAAAAGAAAGATCAAAGATTGCAAATACAGCTTTGTTTTGAAAGCCAAAATGCCTTACTCCCTTCAAACAACAGGGAAAGCTTCTACATACAGGCTTCAGGCTCACACTGCACCTTGGCCTGCTGCAGCAGATGAAGGCTCCCTGAGAACTATTTCAACTCCCAACGCCTCTCTGTATCGTCTCCTTCTCCACAGACATGGAGCCCAGCAAAGCCTGAGGTTCAGTCCTCCTCCTGCCCGAGGTTACCCTGAGAGCCCACCTGGAAAGCCTTCTGCATGCCAGAAATAGCAGTGGCTCCCAAGGGAAGGGGAGCACACAGATTATGAGAAATGGATATTTCCTGTTAAAGAGGATAAGGCAGAAGTTTGTTATGTGATTCCCAGACGTGATTGAAAACAAGAAGAGATCTGAGGTGGCAGCTTGAGCTTTTTATCACCACACCGCTCTTGCACAGCACAACATAGCTCATATCTCATATGCTGGAGGCTGATGTCTTGCAGGCAGGAGAGCCCCAGGGCTCCCGTGAACTGGAGCTGCAGCTATGCCAATGCGGGGACTGGGGTGGGCAAGAAGCCATAAGGGCCTTGGACAGCCCAAATTTAAGCAGCCAGATTGGGTACTAACAAACTATGCATTCCCAGAAACAACTCGGAGTGCCTCAGTTGGGCTGGTGTACGCTACAGCACTGCTTGGAAGCCTCTTTTTATCCCTGTTGACTGTTCGGTCAGTCTAGGCTCATAATTTAGGCATTAAATTCACAGCCTAAAGCTAAACTGCCCAAAACCATTTTCTTCTTTATGGAAAATAACTCACCATGTCAAAAGTCCATGCTTCTAACCCCGGGGACCTGCAGGTACCGAACTCTCTTAGATACAGATTTCACGATGCTCAGCTGGGGACAGGGGTCCTGCAAGAACATCTTCACGCGCATGAGCACCTGTTTGTATGCAGTTATCTGCTTTGCATGTGAAAGAGTGAGCCTGTGCATGGCTACATGGGCTCAACTTCAGACGTTTGATAATTTGGCCCTGGCTGCGCTGTCAGCTGCTGTCACTTTCTGTTTAACATGGCGTTCATAAGGCAGCAGCTAATGGGGCGGGAGCATGGGGAGGAATTCTGGCAAAGGCAAGTTGCTGGGATATTTATTTGGCCGTCCTTATGTAAAAGAGTGCAAAAATGGAGCAGTAAAATATTGTAAAACTTAAGCTGATACTTCCACTAATTCAAAGTGGCAGTTTTTAAATAGGGTTGCTTCTGTTTGTCACTTTCAATCAAAGAATGCCGATAGTGGTACTTAGGAGGACTTAATAGTCTTAAGAAAACAAACCAGCCCCCTCCCCCTAGACCAGAACAAACAGAGCCATATTGTCATGCCTTGAGATACATCAAGTGTGCCGCGCAGGGGGATGGCCGCGCGCTTCCTCCTCAGCCGACGCAAGCGAAAGTGACAACTTGTCAACTCTCTCGTCTTGTTCACTTTGCGTCCTGCTCCGTTTCTTGTGCTCTCTTCCCGGTCTGCTCTCCCCCTGTTTCCACTCCCGGTCTTCAAAAGAAAAGGGCACTCCTGTGTCGGCAGCTTTTAACTGCATTTTATTTGTACACACCCTTTTCCTGAATTAAAAATAACTCTTTTCCCCCACTAGTTTTCACGTACCCGCAGGACTTGTACCTCAGTTGAAGCCAGGCACAGGCATGACTTAGGCTTACTTAGGAATGAGAGGTATTTTTGCAGGTAGTGAAAGGCAGAGTAGGAGGCATAGTGCCTCATCCCCTCCACACAGGCCAAGCTGGAAACAAGCAGCAGAACTGCCATGAAGCGGGAGGCTCCTGTGCCACGTCCTCTTTCCCAGCAGCAGAATGAGTGCGTGCCATTTGCGGGCATTATTTGCAAAGCCAAGGAAGCTGTGCAAAGCCGCTCCAGGTGAGGGCCAGGGCCTCTGCACAGCCCTGGTCTTGCTAAAGGGTCAGTGACGTGCTGCCTGCTCAGGTTATGCTACGTTGGGCAGCAGCAGCAGCTGTAACACCAGAAGCGTACTACATTTTCCACGTAGCCACTTCTTATTCTTCATTGCACACCCTGCTCCCCTCACTCTGGCCACAGCAAAATGCAATTCCAGTGCCTTCCCTCAGCAGCAAACAGAAGTGACGAATGAAACAACCTGTAAAGTTTGTTTTCTTTATGCTGGGTGGGCTTCCCAGGTTGTAGTGAGGGAGGTGAGGCTCTGATCTGCCTGGAAGGATGTGCACAGGCAAAACCCAGGTACGTCCTCCCGAATATCTTTTGTCAGCTCCCTCCACGACTTGTTCAGAGTCACTGCCTGAACGACTTTGCCCAGCAAAGGCAACAGACTCAAACACCAGCAGGGACTGCCGTGGGAAACCTGCAGGCAGCAAGCAGAGGGGCACGGGGTGGGGGGTCCCTCAAACACCGACGAGGGGCTGTCTCGGTGCAGAGAGCATGTCGGTAGGGCTGGAGAAGCACTACACAGCCAGGAAACAAGTTCACCTGAGAGAGGAGATAGGGGTCACTCCAAATCTCTTTCCCATCAAATGTTTTTGCCCAATAAATAAACAAGCAACAAAAAAGCTGTACAATTTAACAGGATTTTCATTTGAATCAGAACAGAGGCAGGCAGATTTGTATTCCAGGGTGAAACTAGGTCTAATAGCTAAGATAAGAAAGCATGTGTGTGTGTGTGCGTGTGTGCAAATCCAGGAGGGGGAGTCAGATAAGAAAGAACGATTAAGTTCTTGCATGAAAGTAGTTAAGCTGTCATCTTAAGCTCACTCTGTCAGAATTATTGCTGTTTATTCATAAGACTACTAAGGAACAGATGTTCACCTGGCCAAGCAAACCTCCTGAAAGGAAGATACCCATATGTGCCAGCGATCAGAGTGTGCTCTGATTCTTAGAATAAAGTTTTGTTTCCTGGTATTGGTTGAAGCTTAGTAAAAGAGTGGGAAGGAGAAAATAAAAGGTAGGTGGAGGAGCTGGAGAGGAAAAGCAAAGGGAGAGAGTGCAAAGACACAAATAGGAGCCAAGGTGAAATTATAAAAGCTAAACGGAACTCAGGGACATTTCTTGAACATCAGTAAAAGCATTTGTAAGGACAATAGCTACACAAGAGACAGGATAGTTGAAAGAGCACAAGCAGGAAAAAGAGAGATTAATTTCTTTTCATAGTTTCTTTCTTCATGTTGTTTCAAGTTAGCAAGCAAAATGTGCAAGCAGTGTAAGTTCTCCTCTACTTCCTAATGCGTTTTCTTTGCTTAGCCTTTTGTCTTATTTATCTAAAGGATTTAGAGCACTGGCATCCTTTTGTGTTGAAGTTTCCTGAATCAGCCTGTCTGCTACAGCCAGGGACAGGCACATCCTCCAAGCACAGTCCAGAGTATAAACCAAAGAAAACACAGGAGAGAAGAAAGACATAGACTCTTTGGTACCTCAGAGGTAACAGGAATTTCATCCTGTTTAATTTCTAGGGGGCTGCTCACATGGGTGGTACAGGGCTGAAGAAAGATGACGGGCATCTGCACTAACCGGGGTCCTGCTCCCTCTGAACTCACCACCTGGCAGCTCCAGAGGTGCGGGGCCGAGGAGAGCCTGAGAGAAGGTTCGCTGCTTGGCACTTCTCCTCGTGCAGCAGGGAAGCGGGACGTAAGCCTTTGCCCCACCAGCAACAAGTGTTCGGGACCTGAATAATACTGTGGGGAAGTTGCAGTGACCATGTTCACACTTAGAATATTTTTAAATGAAAAGAGCTTATTACGTTATGGCATTGCACAATCATTCCTGGAAGAAACTGCTTCTTCAATTCCTACTTTGCAAGAATCCTGTTAAAAGGCAATAAGCCAAACTGTAAGTTAATTTTGAGTGTTTTTTCACCCAGCCAGGTCCCCTTGTGTTCAGAGCAATGGGCGACGAAACTATAGCCTAAACCATGTCAAGCTGTTCGGTATACTCTGCAGTCAGTCAGATATTCCTTCTGCTGGAAAGATCACTAATTATTCAGTCGGCATTTGCCTGAATAAGGCCTCAAGATTTGGTCCAAAGACAGCAAATGTTCCTTCTTGATTATTTTTGCAAATTAAATGAGAAGAATTTAGAAAGAGAGCATATGAAGCTTATTTGTAAGACAGATGTTAAACAGACTAGCAGCTTCCCAGTATCCCTCTAATACTTATCCCCTGTACCAAAATATATTCCCTTAGCCTTTATAATGATACAGGAGTACTTAGGACTTTATTGATAGTATCCTGAATGGCTTTCCAGGTCAAGAAGCATGGAATTATTTGTGCTACTAGTAATATTTTACATTAACTTCAGGTCATTTTGGAGTGCACGGAATTTTTCAGTTAATTAATTTGTTCACTGAGAAATGCAGTTTTGAGTCAACCGAAAGTATTCATTAATATAAAGAGTCTCAAATGGGGGAAAAAAAAGGAAAAGTCTTTTTTTTTTTACTTTTCTTTTTGGTGCAATGTTTTGCAACTAAAGGGAAATGCTCTTTTTCTTTTAAAAAGGGATTTATTTTTTTTAAAAAGTCTCATTTTGAAACAACAAAAAAAGTTTTAACATCATTTTTAAGAAGAACTTCTCTTATATTGTCTGACCTAAAATAATACTTTCTGTCTTCTGGGGGTGCATGGGCTAATAACTGAAAAAAACTGGTTTTCCTACAGCTCTGAGCCAGTCGAGCCTTTGAGCTGCCTTGGGGCAGTACTGTAACTTCCTTATGGCGAGCTCAGGGTGCTCCACCCCAGCAGCAATGGGACAGATGTGCGCCCGGTTCCTTCCCCCACCGCCCAAACCTACTTCACCTGCTCGCAGCGGCCGCCAAAGCGTACGAGCTGTAACAACCGTTAGCGCGCGAGTTAATGAACATACATTGTCTTTCTTCCCAGCCCAGCCAGCAGCAACAGTCATAACAGATTTCAAGATATGGCATATCAGAATTGTAAAGCAACTATTTGATGGCCCTGGAGCGAAGTCAAAAAATTACTCAGCAATGTTAGGAATAGCAACTGGTATCTGAACAGTATTAGGACGCTAAAATAGATTTATTAGCTTTTGCTTAATAAACTGCATCTAGCCTTCTGAAAAACAGTAATGCAAATAATAAGGAGGCATTCTGTACAATTTTTTCACATTGTGTGCCTTCCATATGAGCTTCTGTTCTGTTTGCAGACCCAAAGACGATTTTCCTAACTGCCAACTCTGCCCTTTCATCCTAAGACTTGAAAATCTAGCTGTGATCTCTCTGCTACTAACAGCCTCGGCAGTGGTACGGTTTCGGCTGCTCAGACCTTCCTGGGATCCGCACTGACTGGGAGGCCCAGGAGAGTCCTGTTTGCTCCTCAACAGCTGCGCTGGATGTTGAAACCAACAGAGATTCAGCCACACAAGACCTAAGCAGTCATCCTACAATTTGGCACACAGTCTGCTTCCACTATGATGAGTACGAGGGCACTGTTTTTACATGGCTGCTGTGTTATATTTTAAACCAAAGCATCTTTTTACAGGGAACGGGAAGAATATATGCTGGGTCTTTGGCTGCTGTAAAGGAGCATAGTTTTACTAACCTCAGCAAGGTCCCACCAGCTTACACAAGCTGAGAAACCAGCTCAGAAGCCAAGGGAATGGGCACCGTGAAGGAATATAGGAGACCTTTTTTAGGCTCAAACTTCCAAACGCTGTGTGTGCAATCTTAATGAAGTGAGTCATTCCTCTGACACGCACAGGGCTCCAACACGCTCCAAGACCCATAATGAACTTGTCCAGGCTCAGAACATTTGACACTGAATCTGTCACAGATCAGATTACTACACTGTCCTACTTCTGAATACATGGGGACATTATCTTAGCATTCTTACGTGCCCGTCTTGAAGACGATAGCCAGGGCTGTCAGCATGCAGAGGTGACAGATGATGTTGTGCTAAGGGGATGGCACTCTCCAAGGAGGAATTACTGAGACCCGGAGATAGGACAACATGTGTATATATATGTTGCTTGCAATTACCAGCAAAACCAGAAGTTTCAGTTTCTTTTCATATTAGTTCAAATAACTTGATTTTTAATTCTGGCCAGTAATCATGCAAAAATAGTGTATTCCATCTGTAGCATTATTGTAATATAAAGGATAATTATTGAAGTACTGAATGCTTTCCGTCATATAACTACTACTGTATTCTCTAAAGGCCAGACTGAAGCACATATTAAACCAATTTAAAAAGTGAGGAAACCCAAAGAAAATCAAGATGAAACTTTTATAGAGAGGGCTTATTTAGACACACAAACACAAACTAACTTTTGCATATCTCTAAGTTGGTAACTTTACCACAGCCATTCAAACCACTGTCTTGCATTTGCCAGTGGCCCAGCTGATGCTCTGGTTTTCTCCTGTGTGGAGAAATAGGTCTTATCACTTCCTGCCTGTTTTGAGTCCTCTCCAAATTTGCTCCTTCCAGCAGCAATGTCTCTCGGATCATTCTTGACAACGCCAGGGCAGGGAAATGGTCTGGACGTGGAAGAGACTGTCATGGCCTTTGAATTTCCCAAGAAATTTCTGCATGCAATGTTTTTAAAGGCTTGCAAACAACCCCTGTAACATCCTGGTTCTTTCTTCCTTGCTGATTAGCACATCGATACTGGTCATTTCCTCTGTCCCTGTCCCTCCCCATTCCCTCTTTCTTAGGCTACCTAGTCCCTCTTTCCTACCACCCCCGCTTAGCTTTGCTATTAGACCACTTCTGCACATTTCTTTGTCAAAGCCCATTTATAAATAAAGTGACGAAAATCAAACCTAATACTGATTCTTGTTTCATTTTGGTCTTTACCCTCTCCCCTTTGACCTGAATCCTGGCCATTAACAAATGCCGCCTTTGATATCCACACGAGTTCTTTATGCACTGATGTAGCTCATATCCAAACCTGCCTACCAACCTAAGAAGCAATCTTTTGTGTGATACCAGACCAAAAAAGTTTCTTGAGGATCAGATGAGTTGTATCCGGGCCTTTCCTCAGCCAGTCTTTCATGACTTTCCTTAAAAATTCCAGTAGATGATCTCTTCTCTGCACCTACAGACAGTATTTGCAGTAATATCACAAGTCTCTTAGTTGTTTTCCTTCCTTTGGATCTGATTTATGATTTTATTCTCTTCCAACTACTAAAATCAACCAAACCCATAGACATGTAATTTTCCAGATCTTCCCTAGATATATTTTTGAACTACTAGCTGAATTTCCTGTAGCCTGGGATACTGGTTCTGTGGAATATGCCAAAACATCTTTCCCTTATTGCACAAATGTGTTTCTGAAGCAAAACTTACATGTTATCTTACTGACTGCCATGCTTGTGAAGATAACCTTGAACACATGAATGGACCATAAACCAATATTTATCTGATGTTGCAGATAGCTTGAAACTATAGCTTCGAGGGGTGTGGATGGCCTCATTCCCCTCAATAGTGTGTTAATGCTGAAAAAAAATTGACAATTTAAATTCCAACATTATTAATTATTCCACTGATGATTGTTTTAGCAGAAGCATGCAGCCAATGCATTTACTCCACAATCCCAAACTGCCTCCCATGCTTTCCCAGGTGCCAAAAGCTCCAACTGTCCCCTACCCAACTGCCAAAGACTTCAGCTTCCCCATGGCAACTCCTACAATGTCGTTCTGCATTTTCGTTACAACACTGAACCAAGCAGGGAGTGAACGTCAGGAAAATAGCATCAATTAAATTGATTTCAGTATCAAAATAAATAATACCAATTGTTTTATTCATTTAGGTATTTAATTGAGTAAACTTTTATATATATTTAATTTAAACAAATCTGCTATTGAAGTGCAGGCTGCTTCACCAAAAGGCTGTAGGACTAAGGACCCTGCCAAATAATTGAAGTCCAGTTTGTTACAGAGTCCATAATCCCCAGAACAGAAATACTGCTTTAAGAAACTAAACTCCAACATTATATGCCATTTCATTTTTTTTCTATGAACACTTTTAATGTAGTCCACAGCAAGGTGGCAAACATTACACCACCAGAACATTCCCATGAAGTCCACAGAGTCCTTCTCATTCACAGCAGCTAGAAATCTGTAGAAATCAGCTGTCTCCTTAGCCATGCACTCTCCTATAAACAGGGTCTTAGATGTGCCTGTCTGGGGTTATCCTACCTTTCTTGATATTTTCTACTGAAAACAGACTGCGTCCCATCTGAAAAAGTTATTTGGCAAGAATTCAGATATTCTAATTTCTTAATAACCTGTTCTGGCATGATCCTGATTTCCTTCAGTGTTTCTTTCTCCTCCCTAGGGAAATTTATGCTTGTTTCTGACACCTGTGTCTGCAACCACTACCTTCTTTTCAGAGTATTAGAGCAAGAAATGCATTGAATATTTTAAGCCATACCTACCTTTCCTTTCAATAATTTTTCTCTGCCATGTTTTGAAGGTCCTTCTGTCTCTTTCACAGACCTCTTTTTCCTTGTGTACTTGAAAAAAGTCATTACTTTTCACAACCTCCTGTGCAATCTTTTTTTCATTCTCTACCTTTGTTTTTCTTATCATTTTTAATACTTTCTGAAGTTCACTTTGTAATCTTTCTGATCTTCCCCTGTACTTGATGTTTGATACCTCACATATGCCTCTTTCTTACTCTTGATTACTTTTTTGAGGGAGGGGCTTGTACTTCAGAGTGTGAATGTATTTCTTTCAAGCCTGCATATTGGATAGCCCTTGGACATATATTAATTTCAGTTTTGCACATTTTTATTTCTCATCAATGTTCTTGTCCTCTCCATTATTTTTCAGTCAGCTCCTCCCACAGACTTCTGAAACTCACACTGAAATTTTGGAAAACCATTTGCAAGCCCAAAAGGAAAACTTAGGATGATCAGCACCGTTGTGACCAAGTTATGCTGGATGTGCCAAGCTCTCAGCCAATTTCATGCCTTTCCCGGGTTTAGGATCAACAGAGATCAAACTGGAAGCAGAAGCATCTTGTGGGCTGAGGGCCCCTTCTGCCAGAGGAGGATCACCAGACTGGGGCATATCCCCCGCACTGCCCTTCCTGACAGAGCTGTACTCCCTCCATGTGTGAGGAGGTCAGCAAGTGGGCGATATACAGCTAAGAGCACCAAGGTAGTAGTCTATTACGGAGATAGAACAGCTCAATGCCTTATTTGCACCACCAAAGTGGAGCAAAAGCAAGTTGGCTGGGCTAAGGCTGTGTCCTTGTTACCTGTCCTAAAGTACTGGATCATCTAGTCTCAGAGCTGAAATGGGAAGTCATTTAAAGGACAATTTAAAATGTCTTTGGATCTGCATCATTTTCAGCAGCAATGTCCAGACATTCAGGGCAGAAAATTTAAAAAAGTCCATGATTATGAATCTACCTTTTTATCTCCACCCACTCCCATTGAAAGCAGATGTTTTGGCTATGTGATGTGGGAACTGCTGAACAAGGCAGCTGATGTGGACTTTTAACACACAGCAGTTCACTTATAGTGTCTCTGCAGGTCATGCTCCTCTCATCTACCCCAGCCTCCACGTACAAAATGCAGCAGTGGGAGGTATCATGAAGATTCACAGCCTCCCTTACAAGGGCCTGTAATGAACAAGTGGCACTCACTGCCTTCAGCTCCTTCATGTCTGATAAATGGACTAGCTATCATGAATGTGATTTCATCTTTATAAAGTATTTTCTAATATAATAGATACCATTTTTCTTTTTAGATACCAATTTTCTTTTAATAAACACTGCTCACATGGACAAACAGCAGCCCTGACTGTCACTACACTTCTGAAGCTGAAGACATCTTTCACCACCACCACCCCAAAACCAGGTCCTGCCTGGAGACCAACTCTGGCCTCAGGAATAAGAGGGCACAGCTTCTGCCATGTGCTCCAGTCAACACCCAGAATAGCAATGTGGGACACAGGAGAAAGTTTTCCAGTGGAAAGGGTTGAAATGTCTTGCTTTCTTACCCAAAATGGGGACAGAAGAGAAAGTCATAGTCTATGCTATGTGCACTGTTGATTCACAGTGAAGTGAATTTGATTCACAGGAAGTGATCGTGCCCCTGTACTCGGCACTGGTGAGGCCGCATCTTGAATCCTGTGTTCAGTTTTGGGCCCCTCGCTACAAGAAGGATGCTGAGGTGCTGGAGCGTGTCCAGAGAAGGGCAGCGAAGCTGGTGAGGGGTCTGGAGCACAAGTCTTATGAGGAGCGGCTGAGGGAACTGGGGGTGTTCAGTCTGGAGAAGAGGAGGCTGAGAGGAGACCTTATCGCTCTCTACAACTACCTGAAAGTGGGTTGTGGTGAGGTGGGTGTTGGTCTCTTCTCCCAAGTAACTAGTGATAGGATGAGAGGAAATGGCCTCAAGTTGCGCCAGGGGAGGTTTAGATTGGATATTAGGAAGAATTTCTTCACTGAGAGGCTGGTCAGGCATTGGAACAGGCGGCCCAGGGAGGTGGTGGAGTCACCATCTCTGGAAGTGTTCAAAAAACGTGTGGATGTGGCGCTTCAGGACATGGTTTAGGGGACATGGTGGTGCTGGATTAATGGTTGGATTTGATGATCGTGAAGGTCCTTTCCAACCTTAGTGATTCTGTGATTCTGTGATTCAGCACCAATACTGAGGGCCCACTCTCATTAACACCCATTCCTACAGTCCTTCACCACATAAACTTATTATGAGAATATTACACATTTTATAGCTGGGCACATAGAGTACAAGGGGTACGAATATCCTAACTCTTGTAAACATGTGTTGCAAGTAAGGTCTTCCTCTTGTATAGATAATACAGACCTTTTGATTTACTGTGAGTTCAGTGAAATGGCTCAGAACAAACTTCATCACATACATACATCTTTACAAAGTCAGTAAAGGTTTTTACCACACAAAAAAAAATATGTTATTTCTTATAGAAGATGGCACAGTATCAACTGAATTTTCAGCTGTAGAATAATGCTTCTCTCCTTCCTTCTTCCTCTAATTTTTTTTGCATGCCCTAGAAAATTCTAGGTAAAATAAGAAAATTTGAGAAACCAAATTTTCAGGCTTCAAATACATTCTGAGACTTAATCCTGCCCCTTGTGGTTAATGTCTTGAAACAGTCTCATACATACAAGAAGATGACATTTTGCACAAGCTTTCATTCAGATTCATAGTGTACTGTACTACCAAGTAATACAGATTTTTCATAAGGAGTAATTTTCTGAAAGCCACCTACCATTTTTCTCCTAGAGTTTCCACGTGAGATATCATGCTGCATCTATTCCCAAAGATTATTTTTATTGATGTGGTTTGTAGTAGCCCTTTCCTGGGAACTCCAGCCACACATTAAGGCCCTTTGTACTAAATGCAAGAAGGAACATAATCCCTACCCCAAAAGCCTCACTCTCAATTAACCAGGGTGTGGGGACAGGCAATTCAGCAATGAGAAGGTTTGAGTAATGAAATAGATATAACATAAAGAGGAGTCTGGCATAAAAGCAGAATCTGATTATCAGCCTAAGAAATGTATTGAAAAAATAATCTTCAAATGAGATGGCATCTTGCTGCATCCTGGGACCGAGGTAAGAGCCAAGTGGAAGGTGGTTGTCGAGAGAAATGCAATATGTATGGGTCATGTTTGACTTGAGTGTGACTGGAAAAGCCCTGCTCACTGCCATATCTGCACACACTCTCACAACAGAAGCAGAAGATGACAGTGTAAGTTCCTCCAGTCCTTATGGCATACAGAAATTCACCATTTTTCCTATCTATTCTTTTTTGTCTCATACAAAGTTCACATTGAATCCTAAGGGCACTAACAAAGGGAAAAATGCTTCACAGCATTTTCCCCTTGCAATTGCTTTGGGGTATGTGTAAGATGAGATCAAGTCAGTGCTACATGAGGAGCATTCCTAATTCACTGTGTGGTCTGCAGGCAGACTTGCATTTGACAATTTATTGCATTTTGAACAGAAGCACTGTGAAGTGAATGCAGGAGGCACTGTCATCACATCAGTTGGGCATTTGCCATACAGTCTTCTTGTAGGCTGGGAGAAAAGAGGGAAGATTTAGTTGTTTGCCTTTGGCTGCCTCCACCCCAAAAATTGTGAGAAGCGTGGTCTCTTCTTGTAGAGAGCAGATTTTGCTACTGCTGGCTGCCCTCCTCTTTCTGCTCTGCCCCAGGGGCAGGGAAGGTGGCAATGCAAAGGCACAGGCATGCCCCTACTGACATCACTGCCTCTGGTCCTTACATGTTCCTAAGACTGCATCCTTGTAGAAGGTCACCTTTAAAAGGTCAACATGAATAATACCACCATAAGGTGAAGTGATGAGCAATTGCTGGACTGTGATAAGCAACTTATGGTCTCAAACCTTAAATCTGTAGGACAGTGTTCATATTTGCAGTTGCAGATGAAGGTAAGACATCTCCCTCCCATAATGAAAAGGTATTTAATGCAACAAATACAATGC
This sequence comes from Phaethon lepturus, assembly GCF_000687285.1. Classification (NCBI taxonomy): domain Eukaryota; kingdom Metazoa; phylum Chordata; class Aves; order Phaethontiformes; family Phaethontidae; genus Phaethon; species Phaethon lepturus. The sequence continues at coordinate 44,103 of NW_010524821.1, read as the reverse complement.
CTATCTCTTGACCAGAAGCCCCTCAGATCAGAAAGCCACTGACACAGTCTAGTAACAGGCATTGCTCAGGAGACTCTGCAAGCAAAGGGAATCCCTGTCTTGCTCTGATCTGGTTTATCCATATGCTGCACCTCTAAGGCAAACCTTTCCTCACTGTTTTCAGAAGAGAGGAACAGACATGCATAGGAGTTTCCGAAGTCATCAACCTCATTTCCTGTGAGGTTGCAGGAACAGGATCATGAAAACAGCATCACATTCCCTGTGTTCTGTTGTCAGTATCTGTGGTTTTACAACCACTTTCCTTTACACCGTTTCCCCCCCGGATCCTCACCAGATTGTTCTCCATTTGCAAAAGACCTGCCTAACTCATGGATTCACAGATTTAAAGGCCAAAAGAAACTACTGTGAGCCACTAATATGTGTTTTAGGAAATCGGAACACTTCAGTCAGCAGTTCCCACAGCAAGTCCATGGTTTTGGCCAGAACACAGCTTTTAAAATGACAACCACCATCTCTTTGGGTGTGTTCTGACCATCTCTTCTGATTAAAAATTTGTATCCCATTTCTATTCCATATCTATTAAATATCTAAGTGGCCGTTAAGAAGAAACTGATTGGCCCAAACTGATGTTAAATTCATAAACTAAGTAAGCTGAAGAAATCATGAGGCAGATTTGATTTCCCAGCTGACAATGTTTACATTAAAGATGTCTCTTTAATTTTATCATCAGATTTAGAAATCTAGAAGTATTTTACAACAGTTACATACAATACTAGCTAGTGTTCCACTTTTTTTAAAGAATTTTAGGAGCAGACAAATGATAGACAACTGAGAAATTAAATTGGATATTGACATACAGTGAAATTTCTACACTGGATTTCTTCAGAGAATCAGTTTCTGACCTGCTATTTGGGACACAACAGCTTTAGAGATGTCTGCCTCTAAAATCCTGCATGATTATTTCACCTACCTTGTTATTAAACAAGTCATTAAATCCGTAGTGTTTTATAAACCACAAAAATTACATTGTTTCAACATCTACTACCCTGATCCTGAAAAGGGTCCTGGTGTCATTGCGCATTGGAGAGTTACATTACTATTGCACTGGGCAAATATAAAGTGAGCGCAAGCAGACAAGCCTCAGAAGTTATTTTCATAGTGCTGTATCTGTCAGTATAATCTTATTTCAGAAATGAGGTAAAATTACAGCATTAGAGATTGTGACACAATATGCAAAGACCTTCCACCCTGCAATAGCGAAATGAAAGTTAGTCCTCAATAAGCAGGGCTGGCTAGTGCCCCCCTTTATTTAACATGATGGTGATTCCTTCCCTAGCTCAGGTATACCTACACAGTGCTGTACAGACAAAATCTAACCAGTTTGGTTGAATAAGGATAAACTTCTGAACTGAAGCCAACACATAGTTTAATTCTCACATTTACAGCTATCACTAAAATGTCCGTCTCCTGTGACTGTCTTGCAGCTAGCTGCCTGTGAGAAATAGTTGTCCATTATTTGGAAAGCAAGCTAAAAGATATAAGGAAAGCTCATCAAAGAATCAAAGCATGTTGCATCTGCAGTTAAAACATTTTAAAGGATCATAGTTATTAGAAATTCAAGTTTTTCAAGTATTAAAAATAAATCTTTAATTCCCCTACAGATTCCTAGTATCCAGAGTATTTTATAGAAACATCTGGATAAAGGAATAAAGGCAAATCCATTGTGTTTCTAGACATTCCTGGAGCACTGATGTTCTTGAGATTATGCTATTGGATTACTGGTATAAAAATAATAAATATTTTCAGTACTTAAAGCTGTAATGCTTTATGTTGGATTTGGATTTTGGTCTCATTTTAGTAAAAGGTGGATGGAGATTCAAAGTCTCTTCCTTAGCCAGAAGGATGTAGAGAGTTTATTGCTTAGTGACCTATATTTTTCTCCTCTACAATATTTGAAAAGTTATTTAGCAACTTCCCTGCCCTTCAGTCAACCTTTCAAAATAGCTGTCAAGACAAAAAATGGTTAAGAGTCTGTTCCTCATTCCCATGACATATGAAAGTGAGGGTCTGTTAATCTATGCTAAGAATGCTGTAAAATATCCCAATCTGCACAAGGCGCATTAATTTGTGTTTATTGGTTTAAATGGAGGGCAATAACGCATCAAAAAAAAGCTGGGTCTTGCATGGAAGGGGTGAGAGAGGCACTGAAGTGAGATCTTTGGATATGTTTTTGCAAGGTTTTGCAATATTACAAATATATTTTCTACAGGTCACTAAGCTAACTGGGAATTTAATGATATAACTGGCTCAGGCTCCTGTTTGTTAACTGAAAATGTATACAAACCTTGCCAGAGGTCCAAGGATTAAACAGTTATAAACTTCAGACTGTGCCCAGAATGTCGCTCCACCATAAACATATGGTATGGCTACGCACTCACCCTGAGCCTTTCCCTGCCTGAGAGGAAAGCACAAGGTGCGGCGGCACAGAGCAGGCTTTCAAAGTCCCACTTGTGCAAGGTCTTCACCCTTCCCGCTTACCATTTCTCTAGGGAGCTGCAGTGTGTTGTGGAAAGTACTAGTAACCAAAGACAGCAATGCAACAGCCTAAGCCTGATGGCTCCAGCCCAGTTCTCTCACTTTATCCCCCTTACTGTTCCCTCTCCTGTTGTTGCCTTTTTTTTTTTTTAACATGCAAGTTGCCATGAAAAATTTGTTAATGAAATATTTGCTTAGAAGTCTGCTCTGGGCTAGGCTGATAACCTATCTGTGTTTGAGTTTGGCTTCCCATATTCTAAATACTCATCTTCTCTCTGTTTAGCTTATTGATTGGTTTGGCAGGAAAAGCAGCCTTGTCATCAGTGACCAAGGTCAAACCAAACAAAAAGGGACAGAAGGGGAAAAAAAAAAAAAAAGAAAAGAAGAAGTTGGATGGATGAGCTCAGCGAGACAACAGTGGAATATCTGACCTCCTTCAGGAGACGTGTCCTGGTCTGCTCAGGGGCCTGCAGGCTTTTGCAAGGTCACAAGAAATTGCTGGCATCGTCATAGCCAGTAATTGTACATCACAGGAGAGCCTAGAGCCGGGAGTCAGGCAGAACCGACAGAGGGAAAAGGTGGACATGGCCACACCAAGGCTGCATCCAAATGCCCACAGGAATATGTCCTGAGAGCTCTGGTGCAGAGCAAATGGGGCACTGAGTCAAATATCTCAAACACCTAAAATTAGAAGCTTAAAGCCCATGTCTACATATGCAAGCAGGAGTCACCTGTTCCCAGAGGTACCTGAAGTTCTGTTGCAGAGAGCATGGAAGCTGCACAGAAAAACAGGAGATGATGGTGGGTTTTCCTCCTTGAACATGACTTGGTATGGGCTTACAGATCTTGGCCTCAGCTTTTCAGTTCCACTTCTAACATCTGGAAACAGAAATCTGTGTTGAAAGTGAATCAGGAAGTATACAAAGGGCTAACCCAGACACTCAGAGATACAAGCACATGCTCTCATCAAGGCAGTGGGTACCTTCCTGTTATGGCAAGTTCAGCCTTGTTTGCAGGGGGAGCTTTATTTTACCTGAAAGTACCAGTTCACAAAATGCATATAATGCCCTTGTTGCGAGACAGGGCATTCCACCTAAAAATGCAGATGAATCAATACCCAGGACTGTATAAAACTCATTGGAAAAATCTAATGCAAGGTTATTCTATACTACCTGGCCATTTCAAACCACCTTGCAAAATATTCCTATGCAATTCAGTGTGAATGGCAGCGTGCAATTTCACAGAAGATATGTGAAACTGAAACAGGGAAGGTTATATCACAGCTAAGCAAACTGGGATTGACTGCACTGTACCTTATTGTAAAGAAAAAGTACATTTTAGTTGTTGTGTACAGCACAGCTGAGGTTTTCTGAAAGAAAGCTGCAACAGAATAGACCTGCTGAATAAAATACCTGGCAATATTGTTATCTGGTACAATACATTCATGTTAGTGGCTTTACAAATGAATAAGAGGGTGCCAGAGGCTAATAATTATGTGACATGAACTAACTGTTAAATCCTGCAGTCTTTACTCAATATTTATATAGTTCTGACTTGCAGGGAGTTTAGCTTGATAAACGCCAGAGTAAGAGAAGTAAAAGAGAACTAAATCTATTCCCAGGTTTCTCTTTAATCTTGTAACTTTCCTTTCCACTAAGGAACTAATTCAGTGATCGCTGTGTTATTCACCGTATGTTGGAAACATTATTTTAGAAGAAATATTTCTTAGTTTATAGCACATGACTATAGCAGTTGAGAAATTCACCTTCATTGGCCCAGCTGGACTGATGAGAAAGAGAAGTCCAACTTCCTATCTGGCAGCATGGCCTCATTAACAAACTGCATTAAAAGGGTCCTCACCACAGCAAAGAAAACAGATGCAGAAAGATGCTTCTTGTCTATAGAAGGTGGTGCCAATTTAACGAGGAAATAATTCATCTTTCTACATCCTAACCCACGTTTCATAAAAAGGACCACATTTTTCAAGGAATGCAGAAAGTAGAACAATCTTTTTGCACCCAAGGTACTGGAAACAAGGTTAGCTGACAACTGTCCTATCTGCATAAGCAAAGGCCAAAGGCTGGTAACAAGTACATAGACCTCTATTTTTAGCAAGAGCAAGTTCCTTTGGTGGACCGACACTGAAATACATTGCAGAGGATGATTTTAAGGATGGTGTGCAGACAACATCTGTGAAAATCAAGCCCTGTCAAGATGCATCATTGGGAGCTCTCAAAATCACTAGTTGTTCTCCATCCTTCGACGTGGGAGGACCTGACTTCCCCAAAGGGTTGCAAGAGGAACCTCATGAGACAATTTCAAAGGCCTTTCTAATAATCTGGGCCTATGTGTATGGTGCTGATTTCCATGGCAGGAAGATTTACTCAGGATTACCCAAAGAAGATAGAAAACTGGGTAACAAGATCAGAAGAAATGTGATGTCCCAAAATAAACCAAGGCTCTGGTGTCTGACATGTGGATTTAGCTGCCCTTCGCCAAGAGTGCTTTAATTTGTATCACTGTAATCGGGTTAAGAATTATTGTAGCCAAAGTAATTAGCAGCAAGCTACCAAACAGCTTCTTGACTCAGAAAGCAAACTGGTTTCTCCTCCAAGTGTCTGCCCCCCTGAGGACTGAGAGGTAAAGAGCAGAAGGAGGGAATTAGGGGTGACCTTGCATTAATGAACAGGAACATGCTCCTTGGATCAATGGGCAAACCTGGCATCGCTCAGAGAGGAAGCATCAACTGTGTCATCGAAGTATCTCTGATATCCATGGGGGTTTCGCAATGGATGCTTATGCAAACGAGGTAAACACAAATGAGGCTGGTGCAACAGAAAAAAAGAGCTACAGGAAGAGAGAAAGAAGGTGTGAGGATGCAAACGAAAAATAAACAGAGAGATCGCTGTGGGGTGGTTTATTTAAAGAGCCCCTACATTTGCGTTATTGGATTAAGCATTTTGACCAAAGTTTGTAGAATTTATTTTGGCCAAAAATGACTAATATGAATATTGGCCTCATGCCTGAATAAAGGAATGTAGTTTCTCTCTTTAATCAGGTTGCAACAGATAAAGGCTAAATAGAAATGAGTAATTCACCGTGACTCAATATTACATGGGCTGTATTTTAAGAGCTGAATTTCAAGTGCATTTCTGTTCTTTATTTCAGCTGTGTTATCTTTTGCTCACCCTCGCTACGCTGTGTGTCAGCCTGGCTTGGCAAACTGGGAATTATTTTCTTCTATAAGCCTGATGTACTTTTTAGCAGACTCTGTCTTCCTGGAAGCAAAATCAATTCAAGTATTCAGGAGGCCTCTAGTGGCTTGTAGTTTCAGAGGAAGTTTCCTCTGAAGCCTAGCCTGCGAAGCTGGGAAAATATACAGAAGGTCAGGGAAACAAAAGGTACTCCCCACTTGTTGATTAATGCCATTGACAACAAATAGCAAAGCTTGGTCTCTGACTTCAGTATCTAGGAATCTGGCCTTCAAGGCCTGAGATACATTTACACAAAATGCTCAGAACGTGCAGAAGAGAACAATAGGGTCTCAGGCTTGTTGGTGTTTTACATGTTTCTAAGCATATACTGGGAAAGAATTACAACGTGATGAGCTGTATATTTGAAACAGCTGTCAAAGAAGAGCCTATGCCAGTTTCATTTTGATCCACAAATGTAGATGCTTTCTATTACTGACACTAGAATACGCAATAGGTTTCCAATGTGGTGCATGGGTACGTAATTCCCCATTTGCAACTCCTTACCCAGTTCACACATCAGCCTGAGCAGATAGCACCAATCCTGACTGGGGTAATTGGCATCAGTGAAGCTATGTCTGTTTCCAACAGCTGAGGGTCTGGCCCATAGCCTACTATACACAAATACATAATATTACGTATGAGGTGAGAACCTGGATCACCTGTATGCTATTTTCGCATGCAGGGTTATTAAAAAGCAAGAGAAGAGAAATCATAAAAGGAGGTGAGAGAACTGAAGTCCCGCTGTTCCTCTGAGGAGTTTTGGCCTAGACAGACAATTCTTTCTTCATCACATATGTATTTCCCTTGGCCTATTTTTATATGTCATAGGATAGTCAAAGAAATGTCCTTAATTCCTGGCACTTTGATTCACCTCCACAAACTAAGCCTTGTTGTAGGTGACTTAGCAACCATGTGATCCACCTATTATTAGAACAGAGTTAGCCCTCCAACCCCCCAAACTCCTGCCTCCCCTTGTCCTTATATATATATCTGTCTCCTAGCAGAAAAGTGGCACATGACCTCCTATCCTCAAGAATACTTGGCACAAGTCCCCGCTTCTCAGCCGAACCTATTGTTCTAGGAGAGAATGACACAGGCGTGCAAGAGTCTTGCTGACACTTTTGACTTTAAACATGAAATGCCATTAATCAATCAGCTGCATCTGTTTGGAAAAATTAAGTGGCTGGAATCAAGGCAAACACAATAAATAATCCTTAGGCAAACAGGAAAGAAAATAAGGGAAGACATGTTTTTGACTTCTTGTTACTTCAAATTCATTTGATTTGTCTTTCACATCCTCCTTACAAATATTAAGCTTACCGAGTGTACAGTATTAAGATACCAAACTCAAAAGGCTTATGCAAAGTACTGCCACCAAATTAAAGGTGCTAAGCTTGCAAGATATAAGTGCCTGCAATGGAATTTACACATGACATGGCAGCACAGGGGATCTGAATTCACAGACATGAACCAGACCAGACTAGCAAAAGATTGTGCCCAGGCGTCACTTGTAAGGTTGATTTCTCTTGCCATCCAGCAAAGTTTCAGATATGATTTATGGTCTCAAGAACATGTGCATTCATGCTACATATGCTTCAGAGACTTAATACTACGTGGAATCACTCCTGACAGGTGCTGATATCCATCAAAATCAGCATTTAGTGGAGTTTCAAACAACCCATAATTTCCTGCAAGATGGGCACCCACACAAACAGCACCTCAGTATTTCAGTGCCTGCTGCTGTCACCTCTGTTTGCAGGAATGAATGGACAAGTACTAAGCTGCACCAAAGCCGCCTTGCAATGCCCTAGTGGGAGAGTATCTCTGGCGGTGGGGAGAAACATGGAATACCTGTGGACAAAACATCGTACTCAAGAGTATCCTTGACTTCCACACAGTCTCCAAATTGGGTCTAGTCCCCTTCCTCCCAGCTCTCATCTGCACAGCCTGCAGTCCAGCTTTATTTGCCCCTAAAACTGGTTCAATACACAGGAAAAGAAAGGGTGTGAAACATTGCTCCCTGCTCATCCAGCAGTGTTTAACACTTCCCTAAACCACCAGGCTCATGACCACGGAGGCCTGAAAGCTTGGTTTAAAGAAGCCAGAGAGAAGCCTCATCCCCCTCCTCAGCTCTGAGGCTAAAAAGCAGTACTGTCCCTGGCCCCAGCAGTTTTGGAAACACAAAGCCAGCCAGTTTATAGTGTGGGCACATGCAGAAACTGAACTGAATCCACCCACCTATTTCACACAGACCATTAAAGGAGAGTCATTTCAATCCAGGCTGATAACATCCTCCGATTTCCATCTCACTACCAATTCCCGCTACAAGTATCTGCCTGAATGGTGTAAAGTAATGACATAAGTGATATAAACTGGTCAGAATGCTACAGGACCAGGGGGTGGGAAGAGACACTCACAGGAGCAAAGCACTGTGAGCAAGGCCCCCCTCGACTGCTGAAACAGAACAAGATGTATTTGACTTGACCAGAACTAGTTGATTCAACTCAATCTGAAATCAGTTTCTTTCACTTCAGGGGCTGCTTAATTCTTTTAAAAACAAGATTTCAAAATGAAAATGTCACTTCGAACTCAACACTTGCTTTGCACTGGCTGAAATACACAGGGGCAAAACACTTCAATTTTACAGAAAACCACACAGAAATTCACTGTGAGGAGAGAACTAATCTATAGATATTTTTGGTCCCTTACACAATCTGCATTTCAGAGTGAATATCCTGTTTGCTCAACAACAAAGCTTGTCAAACTCTACGTGTTCCTGGAAAGCAGCATGTACCTGTGGCTCAGCCATGGACTGAGATTCAGCTGACATAAGTTTAACTCTCAGCTCTGCTAGTGTACCTACAGAATGTGCTTTACCTGTGATGCCTCTCTTTCCTCTTCCACCATCGTATTTAGGGCAGAAGCACTCTATTGCTCTTGTGAGTTTCTGCCATACAAGCCACCACAATGTGCATGTTACTGATAACAATATCTAGATAAATAAGGGTTTGTAGGAAGAGCTAATATCTTTTATTAGACTAGCTGATGTAACCAACAAAAATGAACAAGTTGTGGGGTTAAGGGTCCTTCACTTACGCTAGAGTGTAAGTGAACACCAGAGAATACGTTAGAGCACTTCAGTTCCAACTGCATCACTTCTGTTGGATGGATAAATAGACATAAACTTCACTACACAAAATGAAGTGCACATTTGAGATGTCCCTGATCACTTCCTCCAGAAACAACAAAAAAAGAAATAGAATGACATATAAATTTTTGAAGGAAATAAAAGGTTAAGAAAATAAGTGTGAAGAGTCTTCTTTACCCCCAAATCCTTTTATATATGTAAAATTAGTCTGCAATAACATCTCTCCACAATGCCAAAAACCCAAATTGCTGTCAGTCATTCCACTAGTAGTTGCCTGGGGCAACTATTTTCACAATTATCAGTGGACTCACAAACTTGCTGCAGTCACGAATGATGCAACTGATATTTTTTCAGTGGTCAGTTTGCAAGTGAGGACAAGAATATTTAGATTTTCTCATCAGCAACATTAAGTGTATGAGAAGGTCCTCTTTATATCAGGCACACCTATCAGGCCAGACCTTGTCAATTTGATAGATATATGGCAAAATACATGGATCACGGAGATGAAAAATACGTCTGTCACCATAGTGTTCCAACCAAAGTAGCGACTACAGTGAGACTGGTGTGAATCTGGTACCCCAGAGAGCACAGGTTAAAAGCTCCGATTCCTTTGACTTCTCTGATAACCTAGTGTTAAATAAGCCCTTTTCTGTAGGAATAAGAAGCTTGGTTTATAATTTCTGATCTTTAAAAGAGCCCGTTCAGGCATGAGCCCTCTCATATCATGGGTAATAAAACATACTTGGGGTCAACAAGTTCACCGTAGGAAATGTCTAATTTTCATCCAGAAAAGCCAGATCCTGAATCCCAGTAGAGGGTGACATTCCTATGGCTCATAGCTGCTTTGCCACAAGTGCTTCATAAACTTCATTGGTGCCACAGAATTCTTATAAATACAGACAAACTGAGGTTACACCAAGTTTAATTTAAGGAAAAACATTTCCCCAATGGTTACTAAATCACTTCAGCTACTGCAGTAATCATCTCCCCTTAAGGCTTACTGGATGTTTGAGATTTTTTCTCAATTTTCTGTAGTTTTAAAATCAGAGTTTATCAAGCCAGTTATTTGTAAATGTCCCATGTTGCGCTCATGGGAGCTTTGAACGAACGCACCAAGACTCAATAGCAATAAAAAAAACCCCGAAAACAGTAAAAACTTTTGCAATATTTGTTATCTGACATGTCTGCATAAAAATAAAGGTCCAACTAATGATACAGTGCAGTCTCTTACAGATGACAGGAGCAGCCACTAATTCCATTGTGATTGAAACACTTGGCACATCAAGTTAGGGGACCTTTTTAAGAGGCAGAAGAGCTTTTTAGCAACCTAACGTACTAAAACATGAAGCTTAAGCTAAACTCTACTACTGAATGGCAACAGACAAAATCCTCAGTTGCCTCATGGAACAGACATCTAAACTTACTGTCTTTTTCAAAGACATCCTTCTGGTGACAGCTTGTGAAGCACATAGTGATAATTAAACCTTTAAAAATTAGTAACAAGTTCCATTAAGCTTGGACAGAGTGCGCTGAAAAATAAAAGAGCCTTTTAAAATCATATAGGGACCAGGTTTCATTTGGATTTACAGCAGTTTTATCTAGAGATATTTCCACCATTTTCTATGGAGTCACTCCAAAGTTACATGGAATTAATGAGAAGGAAAAAAAAGACAACATTAGGAACACTGATATGCAAAAACTTCTACCCAAGTTTTGATGAGAAGGCTCAGTTTCCAGGAGTCTCACAGCCCAGACTGGCAAGACTCCTGGCTGTTGTCTTCTGGAAGAGCTGCAGTCTCTAAGTGCTTCAACTGCATACACAGATCTGGTGGAGAATAGGAAATATCGACTGGCGTGCCCTTTGCCAGCACTACCTGATAGTGGCTTTCCATGAATTGGACCAATTGCAGATTCTCTAACAGGCAAAGACTTCCATCTTATTTGAGTTGTGTTGAGGCCATTTCCATTTCTACCTCCAGCTTAGTTATACCCAGACATGTACTTAATCACACCTATTTCACATAGATTTAATCTCCCCCATTTGGTTTCTGTACTAAATAACTTGAGATTTTCATCCCTAACCAGACCCTAACAATGGCCTCCTCTAGAACAAAGAGTCTAATAGTGTACATTGAGGTACAGGAGTGGAGATTGCATGGCACACGATGAGGCATTCAATGAACAGACTTATACATTCCCACTATGAATGTATGAAAGTCAATTTCTGCCTTTATTATTCATTAGATGATTTAAATATATGTTAAACACTGATTGAAGAGGCTGTAAGCCACGGTCAAGCCAGTAGAGATATTTGTCATTCTTTCTCAAACTTGAATCAAGGCCCTACTGCCGGGCATATACTGACAGGGAGGCAATCTTCTCGGTTGCCACAACTCAGCAAAGCAGAGAACTTGGACCTTCTACAAGGGGAAACAATGGCTCAGATATTTTTGTAGCCTACAGACATTTCAGACATGTTAACGCCACAGGAATGGAAACGATTACCTGTGCTGCACAGGGATATAGCTGGGAGTTGTAAGATGAAACTAGGAGGACCAACAGTGAGAGAAAACTTTCCAGCTACCATGAGCAGAAATGACCAAGTTACCCCAGTTCATCAGCTGAGATAGCATTATAGACTATTTAGAGGGTTTTTATTCCAACTCTATAATGGAACAAACCACGTTAACATGTATTGAGAAGGTCTCTTATTTACATCAGCTGTAATTTATGCTTACATGCTGTATTTTGCGATTGGGGCAGGTTATGTCTTTTTTCTCATAATTGCAGTGGGCTACTTCATTAATCTTCAGTAACCTGACTGTCTTTGCTTGCAAGTTCACATTCTGAAGCTGAGCAAAAGACCTGCAAAGGAGAGCACTGGAAGGTTGGCTGCTTGAGACTTTAAAAACTAAATTAGAAAGAGCATCACAAAATGCAAGGTAAGGAGCATTGTACTGGCAAAGGGATGGCCTGGGTGATCTAACAGGTCTTTTCCATCACTAATATCCTGTGTCCAGGAACAACCCATTTAATTCCAGGCCAGTCATTTATTATGACAGAGAAGCAAAGTAGAAGGACATATATTCTACTAAGGAAAACAGTATTTTATTATGCCAACTGAACTCGGAGGACAGGCAGTGAAAACATTCTTTCATTTTGTACCATTAGCTCAGCCAGGCCTCTGCAATGTAACATTCTGTCACTTTCTGTGGATTAGCTCATTTACAAAAACGTGCTGTTTTACTGAAATTAGCACAGAGAGAATATTGCACTTCTCGAGCTGCTGTGGCATAACTGTTTGTCAGTAGATTTATGTAATATATTGTTTTCCTGCAATCCAGTATAAGGGAAATACTTAAACAATAACTGCCGTGGGGAGTGTGGACAAGGCAATAATTACTTTCCATGGTGTTAATAAACCTCAAGGCTACTGGCCAAAGTATATTTGCACTGAAGGAGATGTCTATGGAGATTACATAGGAAATTTTAAGACAGACAAGGGTCAGGAAACCCATCTAGGTCTGCTTCCTCTGTTGCATTGACAGGCACCCCCCGCCCACCCCTAACTGTTCACAGCAAGGGTTTTTTAATCCAATGCTGTCTAGTGTTCACTAGTTCCTTCTTTGGTCTCCTCTGCTGAATGACTTGCTTAGTACACCAACTAGGAGCAACCATAATTTGGTTGTTATCCTTTTGTTTCCTGCTCAACTTTTAGTTTGTAACATTTTAGCTGGAAAATTGGAACTTCCACTCCACAGGAAATGCCTCATTTCTGTAAAAATAAGATTATTTAAGAATGATTGAAACACTTCAAACCGGAGTGATCCCTGGAAGCTCAAGTTCTGTAGTTCAATTCAATCATCATTTCCATGAGTCCCGTGCTCCCAGTTCTTTGTCAGCCCTAGCAGGCCATACTGGGGAGACCCACATCCCTAAGACTCAAGCTGGGATTTTTTCAGACTTCCAAGGCTCCTGTCATAGCAGCAAAAAGTTAAGCCTTTGCTAAAATTAGAGATCCCAGAGCTCTGACACAGCAGGTAGCCAAAAAGCAGGCTCAAGACCTTCCAATGGTTGTAAGACTCAATTGCACCTTGTGCTAGTGTTTGCATAAGTAACACAGACTACGTAACTTTCTGTTTGCAATGGGACACCTCCAGACATACAACTTGTCATAGCAAACAGTCAGACATCCCAGACCTGATACAGACCTCTCCCTTCTCGTGGAGGTCCACCCAAAGGGATGTTCACACTTTGACCACTCGTCTGCAGGACATTTCTGTGGAAACCTATGTTCACAACCACATTCTCTTCCTTTTGTAGCAGAACAAACCAGGAATGAATTTACTGACAGTGACACTAGTGCAAGTCTGCAGTGAAATAAAATTCAGGTCCTCTGCACCATCCTTTGCAAGTTATGCCATGCAGTTTACTGACAGATAAAGCTTTGTCTCTACTGGTAAATTAAAAGTACCTCGGACCGTTATCTGGCTCTGAGGCCAACTGGCATGAAACAGATTGCATCTATGCCATTAAACTCTCCTCGTCTCCAAAACTGGGTGGCTGCATACAAAACACCTACTGGGAAGAGTCTCTGGCCTGGGCTACCTCCCAGCCATGCCAGGGAATTGTTTGGATAGTGGTATGTGACAAAACACAAAGCTTTTTCTAATAATTTAACCATATAAATAAGCAGGTTCCGGTGCCTGGTCCTACAACCTGGCACCATGTAATTTACTGGGGTAGAGTGGCCTATCTGTTATCTGCCCAGGCCTCACACTGCTGCTGCTCGCTGCTAGTATTAAGCAGCGCAGAGCTACTAGTTCTTCTATTTGCCCTCATCACCAGTGAGCAGGGCTTTAAAAGGAGATTGTCAGTGTTCTCAGCACGCTGGGACTGGTTATGCCCATAGAGGTCTCCAAGAAAATGTGCTTCTAATTTAAAAGCTGTGTCAAATAAATAAGTTGTAAGCAAAATTGAGAATGGATATTGTCAGCTACATTCAACTGAGGCAATTGACTTAGACC
>NW_010524821.1:26197-30108 GCF_000687285.1 Phaethon lepturus | reverse complement strand
GAATGCCTAATCACACAACTATTTGTGGGACAGAGCACATCACCCTTGTTCACACGAGTGAGCACGCACTAGCTCATACATGTCACCCCCACAGGAGTGAACGGGAATAATCATGGGAAGAAACACTGACCAAAGTAAAGGCTATATGATCTGGTGGTACAGACTCAACCTACCTGCAGTGAAGAACATGAAAAAAATTCCTGTTGCCTTACCAGCTCTAGACTGGCTTTCTCTTTCATCTGAAGTGCCCCAGATAAAAGGAGGAGCCATATGTGACTCTCAACTCTGTTGCATTCTGTGTTGTGCTGCTGGAGTGAGTACCTTCATACCAGCTGACGACTGAGCAGAACAAAGCACAGCTGTATCTTATTCCCAGGACACTCTCTATCTTCTGCCTTATGCAGGGAATGGAGAGAACATCTGGTGCAGGAGTCAGATCCAGTAACTTTCATCCTTAGAGATTCTCCCTTTTCAGATAAATTCTTCATTAGAAATTGTCAGACAATAGCTGAGAAAGGCCTTAGGAGAGAAAAGAATCTGGCCTCATAAGTCTTTGACTGAGAAAACAGCTCTGGAAACCATAGGGAGATTTTATAAGGGCCTTAGGAACAGCAAAATGACACATAAACATACTCAGAGTATTGCATCAAACTCCATTTTCCATTCATTGCAACAATACTGACTTGCACCAGCTAAGAATCAAACTCCAGGCTTTTTCAAGTAAAGATCTTTTCTATGAATACCCAGGAACATCTGTAGAAGATAAATAGAAAAATGCAACATTTTAAAGGTAATTTGACTAAAGCTTAGAGGTATATTTCTTATTTTCCTACAATGAGAATGTTCCCTATACACATTCATATAGTCACAATTATTTCTCAAGGAGTATAAAAATCTTGGCTTGAAGCCCTGGTGGTTATCAGTACCATGGGAAGTCATCATTGCCTTAAACATATTCCCCACAACTGTTAAGTATTTCCCTTATTTCAGGACTGCAGGAAAACAAGACATATATAAATCGAGTAACTTAAATCTAGTTGTGACTTCAGAAGTATTTTATAGTCTTTTCACCTGCATTTCGTAAAATAAAGTTCAGCTTCCAGACAAACTGGTTCCAGTGAGGCCACAGGATGCTACACAGAAGCAACTCAGATGCGTTAGTAGTGGCCTGAAAAGACAGACTGGTTTTGCTGTCAGTTCTCTTCAGTTCAGCTGGCACAATGATAAGACATTCTTTTTCTCAATTAATATCCCATCCTGACACTGTTTGCCAGTCTTTGAAGGTCACAAGGCAGTCCTGTGTCAGCCTGACACCTTCCCCCTTCCCCTTATTTCTTCTTCCTCCCTGGGGAAATTTATGTCCGCCTGTGGCATCTGTCCCCTGTCCTCCTTTTGTGAGTATCAAGCCACAGCATACATTACATTTAGAAATGTTTTCTGACAATAAATTATCTTTGCTATGTCTTAGAGGCCTTATGCTCTCCTTTACTGACCTCATGGCCCTTACACTCTGGAAACATTTCTCATTATCTGTCTTAACCTCCTGTACAATCTTCCTTTCATTCTCAGCCTTTGCTTTCCTTATCACTTTTTTGCGCTCTTAATTTCATTCTGTAATCTGTCTTCTTTTATACCTTATGCTTGGTTACTCTTTACACATCCTTGTCCATCTGTACCAATAATTTGAATTGCACACAGGCTTCTGTTTCCCGTGGCATACACAGTCCAGGCAAGCTCCCTCACCTCACCTGTTTCCCTTATGCCCTTCCCCTTCATTTCAGGCTTCAATGGCTGAAATTTAAGTACCATCCTCAGCAGCTGCATCTTCCCCAAAACTTTAGCAACCCACACCTTATCAGCCTCCTCTGCCTGGGCCCCGAAGCTGGTGTGGGGAGATGGGAAGCAACTGTCCAGCATGAGAAGCTAAACTGGGAACCCGGGAGTCCACTTGTGTCAGTGCTAACCCGCACCAGTCATTCACTCATTCACCCCAGCCTTCAAACCCACTCCAATCAGCCTAGCACTGGAAGCAAAATGCTTTCCTTTTCTGGGTTTTGTCACAGAAACGTTTTTCCTTCTGGTATTTTCCACTCGCCACTATAAATTCTAACACTGCCAAAGAAGTGAGTTACACAAATGTTAATCCACTCTCCTGTGAAACTCAGAGGGAGTTCAGGCTCAGCTCAAAAAATGGACAAAGCCTCCAACTGGTTCTCATTTTCACCCTTCCCAAGGAGAGGTGGGCTAAAGAAAAATGTTGATGTTGATTCAGAGAAAAAAAAGGACAAAGAACTTCAATCTCAATATTAATAATGTTATGGTTTTCCTATGATACCCTTCTAAATTAGTGGGATAATACCATTCCTATTGATTACAAGTAAAACTAATCCAATTCACATGTAAAATTAAGTAATAAACTTCCCTTTCACCAGTTACATTTCCCTGGAGAGGTTTTCCAGCAGAAAAATCTCTTGTACTGACTAAAGAGGGAAGCAGCCTGCAATTTGCTGTGAAGAAAGTTAGCCTCTGTCTGAACCAACACGTTTTCAGTAAACACTATGAAGTAGAAATTCCACATTGCTCACATTTCCAAAATCTTACAAAAAAGTGACCTTCCACTGGTATCACCAACAGCAACAAGCTGCTTGCTCCCCTATCAGGCTTAGACTGCTGCACTGCCTGAGCTCACTTTCAACATTGTCTTTTCACAGTTGCTCTCAGAAAATGTGAATTTGAACAAAGTTGTGGAATTGGCTAGCTGGCAGGTAGCTAATGTATAACGTATGCACACATTCAGTTCAGATCCAAAAATTATTTTGCTAGTGATGCTGTTTTCTCTACTTGATCAGCCAAAGATATACCCTTCCTCTTCACCTCCTCATCAAAATGTGATGAATTTAGTCCCGTTAAATACCAGAGACAGTGATTTCTTCTGACTACAGCTGGTGATCAGATTATGCCCCAAAGCACAATGACTGATAACACTTCTCCTTTTCATCCCTATTACTGGCCTGTCTGCAATGCACGAACCCCATTCTTCTGAGAAGCTACTGCAACAGGTAAAAAATAATAATTTGCATTTGTACTCTGATAGCTAATCTGAATATGTTTTTACATTGATAATTACTGAATAATGAATTATGTTGCACAGATGAGAGATTTTTCAGCAGAACTGCTGGGGAAAAAAATCAATTTCCCCAAAATTGTAAAGATTACATCTGTCAATAAACAAAATGGACCTTTCTTAAGTGTAAAGTACTGAGGTTTTACCATACTTGAATTGAAATGTCATCAAAATCAACAGAAGACACCTTTGGACACTGAAAACCAAACATTTTTCACTGTTAAAGGAACTTAACTTTAAACTTATTTCTCCTTTTTGAAGCAGGAGAAAAATGTAAACACAGAAAAATATTTTCAGGAGAAAATGCAAAGCAGTTTCAGTTTTAAACTGGATTAGGAAAGAAGGAACAATCAGGCAATGAGTAATATCGTTGAGGTGTGAAAGCATTTCAAAGACAAGAACACAGGAATTATCGTAGTGTTTCAGACCCAGAATCTAGGAGGTAGAGAATTACCCTGTCTGCCACACCGGATTAGATCTGAAGCTCATCTGCTTCCAGTAGCTTGAACCAATGAATCCCTAATAGCGGATCAGTGTTCAGTAGAACTCAGGTCAGACACAGCATATTTCATCTTAAATCTTTGCCTTTATCTATTATATAATTTTTAGCAAATTCATTAGCCAAATAAAAACCTATTCTAATCTTTAATCTCACTGAATTAATGCTCTCACTGACATCCCGTTGCACTGATCTCTACAATTTATATGCTTTTTTCCTATATGTTTTCCTGTTATTTGTCTCCTTCCTAAGGAAGACAAGTTGAATCCTTTCATTCACTCTCATTAA
>NW_010524821.1:20879-26166 GCF_000687285.1 Phaethon lepturus | reverse complement strand
CCTCTTTCCTATCATCTTCACTGCCGTATCTGAAAATTAAGCACCACTGAGGAACATCCCTGTGCTGAGAAGCAGCTCCTTCTGACTTTATGTAGGACTTTTTAAAAAGTGTTTCCCTTTCTTGGCTCAAAAAATACACAGGTGGGTGCATATACTTCGCAAGAAAAGCTGTTTAGGAACAGAGGAAAGTATATAGCTAAAGAATAACTATCTTTGACTTTTCTCATGAATGTGACCTCAGAAATCCCAGGTGGCCAAGGTGCAGTTACTGACCCGTGGGAAGTGGCTTGCCACACCCTAGGGATAGCACCCGAGTGCAGGTGAGCAAAGAGGGGATTCACACAGCCATGGGAAGTGATACCAGGCCATTTGATTATGAGCCAGTTCTTCCTATATACATTTTTTTGTCTTTACTTGCAGCATCTTTCACTGCCACTACGCTGACCAACCTCACCTAACCCAGCCAAAGCATCCCACAGCAGACTGTACCAACACGATAGTGTTCTTTCCTTTAAACTCTTGAAAATAATAAACAGTGTTGATTTGTGGCCCTGTTTCCTGGGGACATCCAATAGATACCCACTTTTCATATTGCAAATGAGCTCTCTATTCCCTTTTACTTACCCAGCACAATGTCAGCACACTCGGTGATTAGCTGTCACTGCTGAAGTTGACTGCTTACACTCCCCCATCCATTCGCTCCCTGGCACGCCTGATAGCTCTCTGCAGCCATACTGCACACTGACATCACCCCTGGTCAATAGTTTGGGATTAATTTTTGTCTCTTTCTGTGTTTGGCCATTCTCAGCCAGCTGAGTTCCAAACCATTAATCTGTTCCACACCCGCTTCTCAACAGCCTTCAGTTAATAAAACTCTTGCTTGTGACCCAGTTCAGTGAGGTGACCTAACAATGTAAAGATGTTTGCTACCAAGGCCAGTCCCCTGAGTTTGTATTTAACTGATCTTTTAGTAAAGCTTTTAATTTATGTAATAACCTTTTTTCTTATCCCTCTGATCATGGGAACGTTACGAAATCCCCCATTGCCAATTTACTCTCTCATTGCCTCTGGTTCTATGATGTAAGAATTATACTTCAGCCACAGCCTTCCAGACCATCCTTCACTGGTTGTCACAAACTACCCATCCCTGCTCTCCCTGCCATCCCACCCAGTGAATTTTCCTTCTTATTTACTAAACCTTCAGTTTATGCAAACACTCAGATCAAACTGCTCTGCACTAAAGATCACAGACAAGGAATTAAATATTGTATGTTCTTCATTCATCTTTAATATCATTACAAGTCTGTTAAAGGATTTGTGTCCATTGAACAAAAAAGCTAGAGGCATTACTGCAGCTGAATTCAGATTCCTAAATGTTTAACAAGGATGCTGACATTTCAAAAGCTGGAGTCTCTGATCTCTCCTCTTGAAAGCTATTCAGGTTGGTTGCAGGGGAAAACTATGTCATGGGCACCTGGGCACCTGCATTTTATTCTGTCTCAGTAACCCCCTCTCAGAGGAAGTGAAGCCATAAGGTCCTGTCCCAGTAACAATGAAGAGAAACTAATGAAGAGCTGGTTTATAGCCTTTTCCCAATCCTGATGTCCTGTCTGTGTCTGGAGGGCAAATATAAAACATGTTTTTCAGTGCTACAGAAGGAAGTACAAGTAATTAGTCCTCACCAGGCAATTCACACACGAGGTTAATCAGGCCCCTCGCTGGTTCTAAAGCAGAGAGGACAAACAGTGAGCAGGCTGCGCACTCGGTGAGATGAGGAGGTCAGCATGAGTGTAGGGGGAGGCAAATGGGAGCCTGTGTGCACCGGCAAAAAAGGGATCTGGGTGAATGTTTTTAGGGAGCCTACCCTGGCCCTTTCTCCTATCCATTATCCTGGCTTTATCAGCTCTGTGCTTGGTGAACAATTGCTGGAGGAGCTCGTTTAACCCACCAGTCTCATGGCTGTGCAAAAGGGCTTGCTGCTCCACGAAGTTACTCCCTCAAGGACCTACAGAAGACACCACACAAGCCTCTCTCCATCCCCAGACCAGGCAGCCCGCTGCCCTTCTCTCACCCGTGATGGGAGGCAGCACTTCAGCCTCTCCTGAGGTTGGATTGCTTGGCTCAGAGCACACCAGGTAACACATCAGGGACAGACCACATGGGAAACTGTTATTTCTGTGTTCAGAAATATCAAAAGAACAGGTGTTTGACTTGGAATAGGTGCAGTTCCCTCTCAGTGTGGGAGATTTTCCTCACCTTAATACCCCATGAAGGCTGAATATGGAATTTCCTTTCTTAAGCACAGCTTTTATTCCTTCAACTTGCACACACAAAACCAAGCTAGCTCTGTAATATCTTATGCAAGTCAAGGATTTTGTAGTGAGTGGTAGAGGTTCTCATGGTGCCAACTTTTGCTCCAGGGCTCTGTATATGGCACAGCACACATGGCTGCACCACTGGGCATGTCCAACTTCCAGTTCATTGCTGAGTTTGTCCACTGTTAGAGAAACTGGACTAGGAGCCCACTGGGCTCATTAAACTTCAGTAACTACCATAATATACCAAAATTTCTTTGGACTTAAGAACACACCATCCTCTGAAATTAGGCGTCATGACTAACAGAAATGTAATCCTGAGTCAGAAACACCTACAATGCCTAATACTGGCTTTAAACTCTAGCCTCTGTTGCCAGGTTTTCTTGGTTGCAGAGCATTCCTCCTCCACCACCACCTTTAGCTTTCTTTATCAAGCAAGTGCACTAGCAGTATCATAAAGATCATATATTATCTGAGGTCAGGCGAATTCATCCAGTGCTTACCTTCAAAAGCCACAGAGCTAGGACTTTGCTTTAAAAACAGCTGGCTCTTAAAATACAAGTAGTCGTCTGTAGCTGTTCATAAGTTTGCTCAGATGGAGCAACTCCTCAGCTTCATGAACACAGGGTTCACTGCCTGTCCCATAAAAACAAAACAAGAGAGCATTGCTGTCTGCAGCAGAACCACACAATGGTTTTTTGGAGCAATTGAAAGATTTTTGCTCTGTTTCACAATGCTCTTCTTGAAACAATTGTGGCTCAACTTCACTTTGTATCAGGCCTTAACACCTGTATGATTTTTACAGTAGTATAGTGGTCGATCAGTACTTATTTTACAACGTCTGCAAGATTTCCTATCACTGATCTATTTCCCTCAGCAGTATGTTTTCACACTGACTTCTGCCACCCTCAATTTGAACGCTCAGGTGTAAAATCTGTGTACATATTCTAGAACTGCATGCACATAATCCTTTCAAATTTCTCAGCAACAAATACAGTCAGGATGATTCCAAGGCCAGTGTACAGAGTCCTGCTAAGAAGCAAAGGAAGAAAACCTAACCTCAAAATTTCTGCATTCTGCTAAATGCAAGCTGAGATATTTCCTCTCCCTCTTTCAGGCATTGTTCAACTAGTATCAGGCTTTTCCTTCCTATTCCTTTATTCATCCCGAATAATATTTTACTCCTCGATTAGTCCCATTGACTTCAGTGGTACTCCAGACAGGGTAAAGGATTTGTCAGTGGGGATCAGATTGCAAGGTCAGGGCCTTGGATTGTAAAATCTTCCTTGCCTGGCATGCCATTGTAAAGTACTGTGAACACTTACCATACTCTGAGATGGATCGCCAGCATAACAGTATCCATAGCGTCGGAAACATTCATAGTGCTTTTCAACAGTATGCCAGGCAAGGAAGATTTTCAATCTATGGCCCTCACCCTGCAATCCAATCCCCACAAATAAACCCTCACCCCTATACAAAGTATCACTGAAGTCAATGGGGCTCTAAACAGATGCGGAATATTTCCTGAGTGACAGAGATGGAAAGACTGTGAGCTTAAGGCACAAAGGGGCTAAAATTTGACAAAGCCAGTTCTGCCCTACGAGAGTGGCTTCTGGTTTCTAGAGCTAGAGGGCTTTAAAAGCAAGCGAGCTGGTCATGAGGGTTTGGAAAGTGACAATAGAGAGAAATTGGAAGGTTAAATGGTTGATCTCCAGAAATTATCTGCATCGTTGCCCACAATGCTCAAACACTCGCACATCTCTGCTTTTTAGTTCACTCCTTAGACTGGAGCTCACATGTACACCCCAGATCTGATCCTTTACTTGCTGTACAGCAGCGCGATGCTCACGGCACCGGGTCCTTTAAGCTTCAGTCCAGCGAAGGAAGAGCTTGTGCCCACGTTACTTTAAGCATGTGAATCTGTGCCGTTGCCATTATTAAGTCTGCCTGAGTGTCTGCAGTTAAACACATGCTTAAGTGTTTTGCTGGATGAATACTCTTTGTCTCTGGAAGGTAGAGGAGATGCAGGCCTGGAAATGCCAACCAGCACAGGCCCACCATTTGTCTCACTTTTATAACTTTGAAACTCTTCCTTCACTTTGGTAATAATGTAAAGTATCAACTAAAAATTGCAATGCATGCATTTCATTTGAGTTTTATTGCCGTAACAGACAGCATTAGATTACAAAAGAGGACATTTTTCTTCTCAGTTTTAGCTTATTCTTATGATTTATGATTAGATACAGCAAGAGTTCATAAACTTCCCTGACCTGCTGACAGTTTTTACAGGCTCCTTGATTTATTTCCATCTCAAACTTAACAGCTTTCATGTGACTGATATTCCTAGAGTCCTGGCATGGCTGCAGCACAGCCTGTGAGAGCTCCTCTAATCTCCATGTTACTAATTTAAATGAAGTCTTGGTCTGTTGTTTAAAAAAGACATTCGTCATCTCACGGAGGTTTACAGATCCTCTTGTAATGTAATGTCAGACACTTCTGAGATATGAGTTTTATAAAGCCTCCCGATATTGAGTGTTGTAAGACACACCAAGGTCACTTCAATATGCCAAAGAAAAAAAACATTTGCAAAACAAGAGAAGAGGAATTCCTAAGAAACTGCATTGTACCGAGGACGTTTAGAAATGATTTATACCATCTGTGAGTGCATTTCAGAGATAAATCTGGTATTGGGGAGAAAAGGGGGAGGAGGATAAATTTGAATCCAGAAAAATCCACAGACATCCAGCCAACAGCTATGAGTTCCTGATAAAAAACAACTCACAGAGCAATATTCTCACAGTCATAGAGGTTGCAGCATCAACAGTTTCCCAGTGTGCTCCGAAGCTACTGTGCTAACTAAGGCTGCTCTTTCAGCAAAGATGCAGCTGGCATTCTGTTTTCATTGTACACTTTCCAAACAACAACAAAAAAAGATACATTTTGTAATAACAAAGACCAAACTAGTAAGAGAG